>NC_090444.1:441086987-441386987 GCF_031143425.1 Pleurodeles waltl | reverse complement strand
ATTACATTTTAATTTTTTTTTTTTTTACATTTTGTTTGTGCAATTTACATCCCAAGTAGTTTGAAGATTCTGTGTATTTGACACTTAGGGATAACCCAGATCAATATTTTGGCTTTTGCTCAATTTCAAAACCATTTTAAGACCTGGACAAAGCGGGCAATTGCCTTGCAAGGGGTACGGCCCCTGCTTACCCTTCACAAGCATGAACAGCGGACCATTGCACCAGAAGAGTTTGCCAAGGTGGGTGGATGTTGCCTGTTCAACCAATTGACAGTGCCTCTTCTGTTTCTCTCCTGTCTGCAGAGACAACTCCCCAGGTACCCAATACCTTCTGATAGTCTTGGTGGACCCATCTTGTCTGATTTTAGGAATTGTCACACCTTGTTCTTCTCTTCCTTATTTATCCTGTTCTTGGCAACAACCTCCCATTTGATCTCAATTTCATCCTCCTCTCTTATCCTCTTTGACTGGTAGTCCAGGCTCCCAGCTCTGAGATAAATGTAGAGTCCCAGACATACGCTAGTGCTGTGAGACTACAGACAAGCTGTGGGTACCCCACATCCTGAACATAGGTGTGAGACTGTCACCCACACCCTCTGCCCTGCATCATTATTATTATTATTTTTTTTTTTTTAGGTTGAAAGTTCATGGGCGGTTGGGGTGAGCCAGATGTTTTTGTTCAATTTGTTTAAATTGGCATAAGGTTAATTACCTTAATGTTCCCCAAACTGTTTTCCGGGGGTTTTAAAATGTTCAGAAACATAATCAAAATGTTGTTGTTTTCTTTTTAAGATAGATTGGGTAGATTTTGGTAGGGTTGATGACCTTGACACAGTGCTGAAGGGCATTAATTCACTACTGGACAAGGACCCAATGTGGCACCTGAATGTAGCAGACCAGGAGGCAATCAAAAAAAGATCCCAGTGAAAAAATAGTGCTATGTTAAAAAAGAGTAAAATTCACTGATAACATAATGAAGCATGGCCTCTCTTGAGTGTGTCTGTAAAACTGCCGTTTGTTCTTTAATTTTTGTCTAGAATTTTGACCCTTTGTTCTGAATTTGTGTCTTGAATTTTGACCCTTTGTCCCAAATTTTTTACAGTCCTGTCCAGAATTTGCCTCAATGGCAGGTGGCATATTGGGCGCTCCCTGTGCCTCCGGACCGAGCTCTCCCTTCACATGCTTCCTTCCGGCCATGCTGCCTCACTTCTTGTTTTTGCAGGCAGGAGGGATTGGCTGAATCTTTCTGTTCGGGCCTCCCCCTATTCCTCTTCCATCAGCCACGCGGCAGCAGCTGTGCGCTTTGCCTGAGTCTTAACACTCTGCCCACTCCAGGATTTTAACGGATGGCTGGCGCGGGAGTGCCCCAGAGTGCCTTCCTCGTCCTCCAACTCTTCACACTTGATTCTTTCGGTTTCTCAGTTCTTAATATTTGTATTGCTTGCCTTAAGAAACAGGACTTACTGTTCACAGCTGGAACATATATACTGTATGTGCGAAAAGAAGATTTGATCCTGTGTTCAGTTTAGTGATTGGGCCGCAGGACGATGTTGGCCTTAGTTATTGTTCTCTACAGCTCATGTAACAGACATCCGCAAAACCAGTCGGTGTGGCCGTGGAATGGGTACAATTCTTTTTGCAAGCATATAGCATAGAAAATAAAAGTAAAATAATGTATGTTAAAAAAGAAGATATGGAAGGAGAGATAGGCACACAAGCGACAGTGACGTGCTGTACTTCTTAGGTGGAGGTGCACCTATGATGCGCAATATGCTGTCACTCAAGTGCAATAGAATCAATGGCTGAAAGTGTGCTAATCCAGTTTCCCATGCTGTGCAGAGATGGGTGAAAACAAAATGTGACTTACAATTTAACCGACTTATGGGTGTAAAAGGCGGACCTAAAGACCCTCTGTGTAGGTATATAAATGTTTGTATTTTTGTTAGGTTTTCTAAATTCATGAGGCTGATGATGCATAGCTGTCACTATGCCAGACCTAATAAACCAGAAATTGAGTCATCGTTGGAGCTTCCAGTCTTGCCATGCAATCTGTTAGGTTATAAATGAATACTATATAGAGATATAAAGATATTTGTATAAAGATATTTGTATGTGACGTGTTAAATGGTGGCAGCAGTGCATAGCAAGGCATAGGCCTGAACTATGAATGCCTGGGACTGTGCCCTGCACATAATCTGCATCTGTCCAGAGAAAGGAAGCCTTCCAAATGAATGCCATGGCGTGGCGGTAGCAGAGCTAGGAGACTCTCCGCGGAGAACAAGGCTGGAATTAACACCCGCCAGCTGTGGAGCCCAGCACCATCCGGGCATTAGCCGGAGCGCGACGCTGCCTTCTCGTGCCAAGCGCCGTCCGTGCAGCGAAATGAAAGGGGGGCTTGATGAGGTGGATGCACGCAAATGAGCGAGTATTCCGCCCCGAGGCGCTGCTTGGTGTGAACGTGGCGTTTTTATCTGTGACAAACCCCCCTCAGTGGATATACTGTGTACATTCTGTTGTAACGTTGGGCCTTTTTAGAGCAAGGCGGACACTAACCACAGTTGAGAACACCCATAATGGCTGCTCTGTGAGCGCGGGTGCAGGAAATGTTCATGTTTCTTACTACAAAGAAACATTTATTCAGTTTTATTTTGGCATGCTTAGCTTAGAGTACAACATTGACCAGGCCTTTGGCTTATTTTGTTGCAGTTTCTCCCACCGTGCTTTGCCACTTGGTGCAGTTGAAGCTTCTAACAGGAAACCCATTCAAAAACTATGTGAAGTGGTACTAGGTTTACTTTTCCGCCCCTGCATTTTTCCCAAATCCCATGCGTGCTTGTGAGTGATGACGTTTTATAGGATTGTGGCCTAGTCCAATTTGGCCTACATTAGTTGGTGTCTAAACTAGGTAGTTAATGCAGATGTACTGGCTTAAAGTTTCACCGAGTTGCAGGAGTAGTGTCGGGTCTCATGCCACTAAAATCATGTATCATAAGTGACCCCACTTCACACACGAATCGACATTACTCTTATTGATCGGTCATTCTACTTATTCTTAATAATTTGAGAAATCCAGGGTGTAGCAAGTTAATAAAGTGTGTGTTAACCTGTGGGGTTTCCATCTACTAAAAGGTTAGTAAGCGCTATATAAATACAATACAATACAATAAACAAGTAGCACAGTTACTGTTTGAAAACATGATGCCAAATTAATTGAACTGACTCCTACCCTGATCTGCCTCCAAACGATATTTCCTACCTCTGACGAGTGTGATGTACTTCATGTCATTTCAATTTGCTTTTGGAAAAATATCTGTGCCCACCGATAAGATTATTTTTTTTTTTTAACACGTATAACATTCCTCCCCCCTCCCCCCCCCTCCCCCCAATCTACTCCCCATCGCTCACTTTCTTTCATTCAAATGCTGTTTCAGTCAAGACATCAGTCTAGGACAAAGGGAAGTGTGTGCAAGTGTGAATCTACTACAGGTGACCACACATATATATTTTATGCACCATTTCCCTGAAATAGCTTCTGTTCGAGACTTAAACTGACAGGGCAAGTTGAAAGCAGAATGGAGTTTCAGTGAGGCTTGGCACGAATGTTTCCCTAACAATGCTTGGAGGGTTTTTGGGAAGAGTAATGCATTTAAGTTAATAGACGACAGGGAATGTTTGTGGATGCTCTGAAATACGTCTGTTTTGCAGCATCCCTAGAACATCGAAGGTGCCCAACCAAATGAATAACTTGCCCTTGCACTTGGCCAGGGATGGCTGAAATTGAGGCTGTAAATAAGAGTGTTCTCTCATTCTGCAACCTCCGCCTGCTGCAAGTTAACACATTTTATCAAGTTCTGTCTTCTTACCAAACTTTTTCAAGGCAAAGAACACAGTTCCTTCTTGGACTTTACAAAACCAATTCTTAACCAATTGACACTCAGACGATCTTTTGTCATTATATGCAGAAAATATGGCTGTAAAGAAAACTATTCAGTCCCCCCCCCTTTTTTTTTTTGACTGGCGTTAGCCAAGACCTTTTGATATTACTGATATTAAACCGTATACTGATGGGGACTTTCAGCCAGCCTTCATCAGTTGGCCTGTTGCTGCGTCATTCACATTTTTCTTCCCCCCACTTCAGTATCTAGCATGGGGCAATGGGTCATTCTGCTTCAGCCAACAACTAACTTCCCAGTGAGTGGCAGTGTTCCTCTGTTTCGCAAGGAGTTTATCAGCAACCAAGTAGTCCTCTTCAGTTCCAGGAACTGAAATTGTACTTTCTAAGGCCAGAAAATATTTTTGCTTTTAGCAATTTTTTCATTGTCTTTTACGCTTCAGCTCCCTGAACAATAGCATTTTATAGAAGCCATGACAAACAAACAAACAAGCATTGACAAAGCCAAGGGTCCCGCAGCCACTGCCCGACCTAAAGGTTTTGCCATTGCTTGTTTCAGCATCGAACCTAATGTGCTTCCCTCTTGATGTCCTTTCAGTTTACTGGCTGCACTTCACCCATACCTGTGGCGATGGTCTACAGGAATGACAAAAATGTGGTTAATTTAATCCCCCCCACCCTTAAAGAGTAGGTGGGTTTGTCACTCAGTTCTAGTTTTCTTCCCATTTGAGCCCCCAGCTCTAATCCCTCCATTTTTAGGATTACCATCTAAAGGCTCACGCAGGAGCCATCATAGCTGCTTTTGGGGCATTTGGTGCTATAGAAAGTGGGCTCTTGGTGCAAAGCCCCTGCTTGGATTTCGCCCTTCATTGACAAAGGAGAGAAGACAAAGTTCATATTTTTGTGAAAATGTGCATTATGTAAAATGGTGGGTGGCAAAGAAAACCATTAAAAATAAAAACCCATTGCTCCCAAAAAGGCAGTGGGAAAATGGAAACAGCCAAGGTAAAACTAAAATTCAGTAGTATCTTGGGAAACTGTTCGGTTTAAGATGGGCCTGATGGTCTCTTCCAACCGTACCATTTTATAAATTCTGTGACTTTGTTCATACTCCTTATCCTGCTTTACAACTACAACTGCTATGTAGGAGCATATGGCTGATAGCAAAGGCACTGTTTAGTGTTCCTGCTGATCTTTATTTAGTCAAGAACATTTAGAGGAGGAAAGTAAAGAAAAAAAATAATGGTGCAAATGGGCAGGCGTGGCCACTGCAGATATCATTGGCCTAGAATGGGTATGCCACTGGAAGTTCTTTGACTTGTTTTGCGAGTTATAGAAATGCGATTATGTGTGCAGAGCTGCACAGAAAATAAAAGGAGCCTTGTAAATCTACAGTAGGCATATCAATAAACATTGTAGTAGAGACCAAGGGCTGGGTGAAATCGGACAATACAGTGCTCCAAAATGAAATGAATAAAACAAGCTAGTTGCTTTTCTCGTTATGATTGTTATCCCCATGAGTGACACTGTCCAGCAATTTACACTGATCACAGTGCCCCTGTTTGATGGGGCCTCTCCATCCTCAGCCTGGTTAAATGACCGCTCCAGTGTGAGCCTTGTGGTGGCACCAGACAGCACCTCTTTGGACATTTGTGTCCCAGAGAACTGGGCTACTCAGCCCAGCAACCAGAAATATGGTGATAGTTATACAATCCTTTGAAAGTACTTATCCTGGCAAGAAGAGGCTTTAGTCAGTAAATATTTATTTTCTCTGGTGCGATCTATGAATCCACACACTTCAAACTGTCAAGGCAGCACTCTTGTAGGTTAAAATACTGGGCACCCAGGTTCGACAGCATTGCGTAACAACATTGTTTCAGCAGTAGAAATATTGGTATGGACAATCTGGTTCATGGTACGTTGTGCATAGGACCCTTTTGATAATGGGTAGCTCTTCCCTGGTGTCGTATTTGCCCAGAATGTAATTTATAATTGGACTTGCCAGACACGAAGTGAGGCCAGGATATCTTAAGAGGGCCTTATTTCCTACATCATAGCATGACAATGTAACCTCAGCCAATTATCCTAGTGGTAATCCGATATTGTCTTTAGGTTACCATAAGTAGCATTCTACTTTCAAGTCTCTCTTTAAGTTGCAATCTAAGGCAAATATAATTTGTAGCCTTTTTGTTTTTAAAGTTAGGATCATTTGTGATGGGTTTGGGCTATAATTATGAGGCTGTGGAACAACCTCACAATTATGTACTGGTTCCAATGGTGATGAGAAAAAACAGGCAGAAAACTAGATTGTTTGCCAATAGCAGCCTTCTTAGTATTTGAATCTTTATTAGATTTTCAAGAATTACAAAAGGTGTATAACATCCATAATTAGAGCGTACTAAAGTGTACAGGTTATCTTAACAGAACATATTTCTTCGTCTCAACACACTTCCTCATAGATACAGCATGGATAGAACCCTTTCATACATGAGGCCCTTAGTGCATCATTCTAATTTGTAACTCCTATCACTAAAAGTTAGGTATAATCGCCTACAACTATGAAGCACGGCAAACCTAGTTCAAATGATGCATATGGAATCAGCATCAATTTGTTAATCAACAACCAGTCTGAAAATTAGATTATTGGATTGTAATATTTATATAGTGCTTACTACCCATATGAGAGGCACTGAAGCACTCGCCTACATGGACAGAATGCTTCACCATGTAGGGTGTTGTCTTTGATTTGATCCTGTGTGGGAAAGGTTTCCATGTTGTACATGAGGGCCACAGGAGTGCCGTTATCTTGTTATGGAACGCAGCAAGATGGATGAAAAAGTGTGAGAGATGAGCACAGTTTGTTTTTCAGTAAGCTGGCAGCTTTGAGTAGCCCTGCAGACCCCTTTATGATATTTCTTATGCTTATAGTCCACATAACTGCTTAGTGCACTGTGTTGTCCATTCTAAGATATTGTATTATTGGTCCAGACAAGGCATAGGTGAAAGGGGAAAAAGGTGGAGAGGTGTGCTTGGTTGGAATTTTGTATCATCCTAATCTGATTGTCATTGTGAGATATCAAGAAGCAGTTGTAGCTTGAAGCTAGTTGGGGTCTGCAGTGGTAAACTAAATTAAAACCATCTTGCCCAGCAGCATGTGGAAGATCTCTTCAGTTATTCAAAGTCTGTTTAGTTGGTGATGAGTGGTTTACGTGCTGTGGACTGTTAAAGTACTGGGTGATGGAGATGTGCATTAGCAGTTTTGTCTTGTTGGAGTGTGACCATCAGTAAAGGAATTTGTTATGCAGCATGCATGAACTACAGTCGAATGCCCAACCACTGAGTGTTATGATACTACTATTAGTGTGGGTTATATATTTCTATCTGTGTTGTAATTGTATTTATATAGTGCTTACTACCCAAGTGAGGTGTTGTAGCACTTTACTCCGATCAGCACGCTGTACCTGTAACATAAAGTATCAGCGTATAAAGAAATACTTTCTTCCCAGGTCTCTCCCCAGGGTATGCCTTGCACCAGGGGGTCTCCTATTTATTTTTGGTTGTTGGAATTAGTATTGCTCTCAAGGAAAAACAGGCCGTGCATTTACTCCAACATCTATGTTGTAGAGTGTGGAGGCTCTATGGGATAACATACAGAAATGTAGAAGGAAGCCACATTATTTATGTGTGTTACAATACCACTGTTCGCCACAAGAACACACACACCTTCTTCATGCCTTCTTGTGTGAGTAATCAGGCGCACGAAGGAGAGGTAACTGCCTAGAAACTCCCCCCACCTGTGAAACAGACATCAGTCTACCCATCTACCAAGCATTCAATGCTGAGGTAACACAAGTAATCTGCGGCCCCTTTCTAGCAAGGCCCTCATATTTCAAAGGGGATTCCGGTCTCCATTGTTACTCACTCAGTGCCTGCTCTCAACCCACAAACCATAGGAATGCAGACAATGCACTTACACTGTCTGGAGAGAACCCCCTTATCCACTTCTGCTCTGTTTCATCTTGTCTGACTGTTCACTGATCCATTCACACTTCCTAACCAGGGCAATGCCAATCAATGATGTCTGTAAACCCCTCAACTCTGTTTATATCCACTACTTCATATGGTACAGTACTAGAAATGCCTGCACTGGATACCTAAAAGTCCAGGACTGGAAATGTCCAACACTACAAAGAAATCTTACACAATTTGCAAACCCACCATCTCCGTGAGATTGCACCTGTTTAGTCAATTACCCTATTACAACAAACCAGTTCCCAGCAATCCCCCAGTACCGGACTATATGCAGTAGTGGGCGTATAGTTACTGTTTTGGCTGGCCAGGCCGCCACCTGAAGTAGCAGCATAGAGTTTTGAGTGACTATCTCGGCCCCTAGTCCTGCCACAGGTAGGTTTTGATCTGTTGATCCAGGTCTCAAATCAGAGAATTGGGCTTAGTGATTGCAGCATTCCAAGTACCGAGTTAAATTGAGGCGTCTCCAACATTTTTGCCATCTGTGTCTTGCCCCATAGCAAGTGTAAGAGTTTCCCCTATTTCTGAAAGCCTATCTGTGTTTAACCAATGGAGTGCCTCCCCCTTCCCTTGGCTATATAAAAAAAAAAAATAGGGGTGATGTTTTGTGTCTTGGCAACGAGCTTCTTGGTCTATTGTAAGGGAAATATTTTAGAATTGGAGCGATGGCACTTGCCTTGAGTAAGCATTAAAAGGCTGCTCACTATATGAAACTGAAAAGGTTGCCAAAACATCTGGTGAGGCTGCCACTTAGGAGAGAAAAAGGAAGTGGTAATGTTGGGTCTCGTTGTAGGCCGCTCAGGCTCTGCTGATGTGATGTGATGCATGGTCTGCACTCTTCATCATATCTGGCACGCTTGAAAGGGAGAAACATCCCAACAAGTCTCCTCTCCATGTTGCACACTCATAACATTAGAGACCCACTGGAACCTCTTAGTTCATGTTGTCTATTTAAATTGTATGGCCTATATCTACCCGAAAGATGCTAATGCTTTTACTTTTGTATCCAAGATGTTGCCCTTTCAGCTGAAGGTGACACAGCGTCCATAAATACATGAATAAACAAGGTGTTTAAACCTTAAGACCACCCTCCTTAATTGCTATCTTTAGATATGTACCTCTTTATCCTAGGGCCTCCATTTTGAATGCTCCCAAGATATTAACCTGACACCGATGGAAGGATGTTGAATTTTGTAGAGTTGAGGGTATGATCAGAAACCTAATCTGAGAAGTAGAACGTGTCAGTACCCATTTTCCAGTCCAAGGAAGTTAATCCTCCCCATATCGAAACTCATTTGATCTCCCCACTCCTGAAACCTCCCTTGATTTGAGGTATGTTAAACATTTTATTGGTATTATTTTGATGAGGTTCCCCTTGTTGGTTACTGGAGAAAGGCCTCTACTCTCCTGTACTTGTGCACCAGAAGCACAACTTCACAAATCCAATGGGGTTCAGATCAATCTTGAGATTCCTGCCAACCTGATAGAAGATCCTGGAGCAGATATAGTTTCAGTACATGTGTTAGGCTTAGCATACAAGTGAGTGGTGAATTGTAATATTCAGACTGCAAAGACCCTTTTCATATGTCTTGTAAGTCAAATAACAGAATGACTAACTTTCTTCTCCAGTCGCTGTCCGAGGCATAGCTTACGACTGCACTAGGTGGATTAGCTGGGCAAGTTTTGATGTACTTTCTTCATAGAAATCATTACCAACGTTTGGATGTAAGTTGAGAATCCGTATCGAAAAACATGTTTATTAATGCCAACGTAGCACCAAACTCCAGTTTCAAGAAGTGTTACCCGTTACGCTGATGCATATCCTGTGAAATTTAAGACTCCTGTTACAAAAGAAAAAAGTTGACTAGCTGTAAATGTATTATTATAGGTTGCATCCATTTATGTAAATGTGGCCCATCCAATCCCCATCGCAAAGAAAGAGAAACTATAGAATCGTATGTATCTTCACTCGGTGTGCTACAATTTACTTCACACATTTACCTGCACATACTTCAGTGCGATGGATAAAAATAGTCTTAACAAAGTTGAGACGAGACAATACGTTCTTTGTGTCAACGTTCTACTGAGCAATTCTCGACATGCTTGGGGTTGAAATCCAGTTCGCTAATATAGAGGAAAACCTGCAAATAAATGAGAAACTGCATTATGCATAGCATGCACGTGTATTCAGCATACAAACTCAAAAGCTGCTGTTACTGGTAAGTTATTTGGTTAAGCACACTTGTTTTGAATGTGGTTAGCCTTGTAGTGTCCCAATGTGCTTTTGAGCATGCACAAGGTGTTTTTTTTTATTCTTTATAATTTTATTTTATTTAGCTCCAAATGTTCCTTAATCAGGCTGCCACTAACTTGTAGTTCATCCGTTACACGAATAACCAATAACAAGAGTCTAAATTCTTCACTGAGACAACATATCATTTTATTGACATTATCAGTTTACCGTAATGCACAAGACCGCTAAAAAGGATGTCATGGTTTACAATATCAGTTTTATTAGCTGTGTGTATGATACACTGATTGTTGTGGGGCATTCTCTATAAGCAGTTGGAATTGTTTTTTTTTTTTTTTTTTTTTTTTATGTCTAGTTTTGCTGTGTGACAGGATGAATATATAATGCACATTAGGAAAGGGAAACCAATTTCTGAGGTGCTTGATCAATACCTAAGTATTTTAAATGCACTCAATAAATCTGGTGTACATACCGCAGGTACTTCAGTGTCCTGAGGGGACTGAGAATTTTTTCTTTTGGAAGTCTAGTTTGTCTAGCAGAACCTTGGCCCCCTTTTGATCATTCTTTTTCCACTCCCTTGTGATGATAGTGGTTCAAGGTTGTGTCGTCCCTGTCCTGGAGGGATACAAATCCTGCAATTAAGGCCTGTGGCACAAAGTGTTTCTGAAGAGTGAAGCCGCACGGAGGCGTGTGGTGTCATGGGATCCCTGTTCGCCGGACCAGATGAAATTTCCTCTGCATTATAGCTGTAGCCCATGAATTATTGACTACGTTGTGTACTGCTGGTAGATCTGGACTTAGCCTTCTCCTCATATCTGCTATGTATGGGTTGGTGTTTGTAAATGTTTTACAAAGTTGAGACGGGTACAGGGCTGTAGATAGAGCCATGACGTATATTTAATTGGTGGTGACTGGGCTCTGGCTAGTCTAAAAATGATTTTTGTGAGATATCCTTAAAGAGAACTTGCGTATTGCTTGAACGAAGGGCGTCTGAAAGCACCTGTGCCTTTCTTGTCCATTTGTTTTGCCACAAGCTTAGTTGTCTGCTCTAGCATTTCTCGTGTTCTGAATCTTGTAGCTTTCTAAGATAGTTTATGAAAAATATTATTGGAGGGCAGAATACCCGGATTGGCTCCTTTTTATACTACAAGCTGTAAATCGGAAATATTTTTGACTCTGCCTTATGTATCAGTGCCACCTTATCCACCTACGGTTTTTTGTGTTTAAGAAGCAGATCATAAACATTAAACTGAAGATCTTCAAAATGGTGTAAGAATAGGTAATTTACCAATGGAGTCCCACCAGAGCTTGGTAACTTTGCTCAACTATTCGATCAGTATTTCAAATTAAGTTTTAGCGAAATTAAAATGTTGAACGATGCTAAATATGAACTGAATTAGATGCTCGAAGGTCAGTAGTGCCACTTATAATGTATCAGACTTGAGCATATCTTTTCAAAATGTTTCTGTTGTGCTGCGATGGGAGCAATTTCAGTCAGCTGAACAAGCAATCCTCAAAATTTCCCTCAAATTCTATCCCCTCAAATCCCATGGGGCAACGAGGGGAATGAGGAAAAAAAAGAAAAGGGATGTAGTTGTTGTAGTTGGGGAAAAGCTAAAATAGATCTAATGTGTGAGAGGCATCTCCTTGAATTTTTTTATTTATTTTATGCTTTCAGGATACATCTTAACATAAGATAAATAACTTCTAACCTAATTAAATGCGTCAGACACTGACAGAGGAGTGTGCATCACAGCGACTATTTTTCTGTACAAGAGTACATTTTAAAGATGCTATATCCAGCCATTTGTCCCTTGGCAAATATGGGTGCTTTAGACCAACTACTCAATCCGGGAGTCTTTATACGCTTTGAATTTTTAAGTTGAGCATAGCAATGCGCAAGCGCTGCTTTTTCCGACATGTTGGCATGTGTCTGGGCTTTTAACCACGCCCACCGCACACCCATCACTGTCATGGGTTTGCCTTTTAAAAAATCCTTTGTTTTCATTGGTAACTGATTTACGTTTCGTCCTCCTTAGGGCGGTTTTGTTACCGCCTTGGCAATCAACCCCGTTACATTGATTGCACTTTTGCCGATAACTTTGACTGCGAGTGAGCTTTTTCCTTTTGTCGCTCATGGTGGCGCTTTAAATCAGCTAGCTTATGCCATCTGTTTTACTTTTTATTATTTTCAGTTTGTGTGGCAAGAAAAGTCCAGTTAGGAATTTACAACGCTAATGGCTCTACCTCGAGCAAACGCGAGGCCCATTGCATTGCAAATGCTTGTTGCTTCTGTCGGCATCGGGCAGCGAGTACTCCCGTCTGAAGTGACTTATGAAGTCCACTGTCTTGGTGTGTTCTATTATAATGGGATGTAAAAGGCCCACCTCTCAGATGGCTTCATTTGTTAATTTACCCCGGAATAATTTCACTTGTGAAGTTACATATGCATTGACTGTGTTCCTGTGCTTTGTAACAAAACGCATACCTGTAGCACAATTTTTTTTTTTTTTTTTTTTTTAGTTTTGGAACATTATTACTGTCCTTAAAGCGCTTATGCTTTGCCCATAGCCCCTTTAGCTGTCCAGTATGCCTGGAAATAAGTTTTACCAGTGATTTCTTTTTCACTTGCTTTGCATTATACTTAAAACGTATGCCTATAAAACGGAAAAAAATATGCTACACAGATCTATCACCAGGTATCTTCGTATTTACATTGTAGCATTTCTAGAAATCTTCAGATTCTCAGCTGCTGTACATGTACAATATTTTAAAGTGATTTGTAATATCCCTATACTGTTTGACGTGGTACCTTATTCTGCATTATGTGAAAAATATCAAAAGGATTGCCGAAAAAGCAGTTGTGGATCATAGAAGAACTGTGGGCTTTTTGTCTGTCAGTCCATTGCTTACTATTGGTTTGCTTTCTTGTCGATCTCATTGGCTTGTTTCTTCTTGTTTTTTTTTTTCTTCCCCTCGAATACAGCTTCCTTACCATCCTTTTGATTGGATGGCTTTACTCTTCCACTGCACCCATTCAGGGATCTATTTTTTAGATCTCGCTTATCAGACAGAGCAAGCTATTTGTTTGCAAAAGACCTGTTGTGACTTACAATGGACTTGCAGCCTGTTCCTTGCTTACCATTACTTGAGTTTATTGTCGCTCTCATTTGGTTGCTTCTTATTCATTGGCATACATTCCTTCTCTTTTGTGTTTATCCGTCCCCTGGAGCTTACCCCCTTTACAATCCTTTTGACTGGCTAACTTGTATCCTTCCACTATTCACCTTTATTGCAATCACTTTTTTCTTTTCTTATGAGAATGCATGGATTTTCTAGCTTCCTCTCACTGGAATGCTACTTCCCTCTCTCAAATACCCCAGTGCCATCTTGCTCCTTATCCCTCCCAGTTTGTCTCTAAAAGCACAGCAGTAGGGACATTTTTTAGGGTCGAGCGCGCCAGAGCTCTGTTGCTGTTGTAATCTCTCTGTTGGCTTTTAACCACGCCCATGTCACACCTGTCACTTTCGTTGGCTCGTGGGCTTGCCTTACGCCTGTTCCGGTGTTTAGCTCTCCTCGAGAGCACCAGCCTACTACTGAAACATACGAGGCTCCATGTTTTCCGTATGGTTTCTGGACTACTTTTTCTCTTTATTTCGGAGGCAGTGTGATCTCGCTGGGCAGTAATTGAGCGCTTTTCATAACTACCAGTTTAATTCTATTGTTTATCCTAACGCTTCTTTGCAAATTCAAGGATTTAAACAGTGTGATTTTATATATATATTTTAATACTATGCAAAGGCGAAACTGGACCGTTTTTTTTTTTTTTTTTTTCTTCTGATTAGTCACCTTCACGCTCATGGCATGGCGCTTTAAATCGGCTTCCTTATGTGAAATTGTATTACTTTTCATTTTCAGTTTGTGTCGCAAGCTTAGTCCGGTTAGGACTTTACAACGCTAATAGCTCTAACTCGAGCAACAGGAGACCCACTGCATTGCAGATGCTTGTTTTTGCTGGTGTCTGGTTGAAGAGCAACTGTTAAGGTTTGTTTTATCTCCTGCATGCCAAAATTTACATGAAGGCACACGCTTTGCCACAAAAATGTTTTTATGGTGCAAGGGGAAGGGCTATCTGCTGCACTCAGCTGGTGTCTGAGGCAGAAGGAGTACTTAGAATAACACTTCTCCTGGAGGCCCATAAATCTGCCCTCAGGACTACTATATAGGGCCAAATGACAGAATCCTGTGGGAAGTAAATAAGGCCTTGACAAGGTTTTTTTTATTTTATTTTTTATTTTGTTTTTTTAACTTTACATTCTGAAACTTTCTTATTAATCTGCTCAGTTCTTCCTGAGAGAAGTATTTGAAAAATAAATTGTCATTTATAAAGATTAAAAACATTGAGTTCTAGCAACAGTTTTGCGATACCACAAGACTTGCTTTTCCACCAGTATTTTTTTAATGTTTTTTTCTTTTGTTTTTTTTTTAACAGTATTGTCGAACAGTAAACAAAAAAATAAATAAAATGACAGCTACTTTATACCAGTAGACTTGCAGATGTGTGCTCCTGTGCATGTTTGTCAACACGATGGGCCATCACAGTGTCATGACTTGTAATCGAGCATGCAGGCATGCACGTCATGGTGCCTTTTTCATTCTTTTTTCCAGCATCTGCAAAAAGCACTGGCAAAGCAAATAGATCAAAAAGGCGAGAGCTTTTGGCTTTGCCAGTGCTTCTTATGATGTGCAGTTTCTTAGTAGTGTTGTTGGGCAGATGGGACATAGTTCTGAGTATTTCTGGCACAAGCGTGAGCAGTGGCAGACTTTGATCCCAGAGCCACCAACGCTAATGCTCTCCTTTAGGATAGCCAGGCTACTTGCTTTGGTCTCTTGTCTCCAGCGGTAGCGAAGCTGACTATTCATGGCTTACTGTAGGTGGTGCAAGTGGTTAGAATCTCCTGTACAGCAAGACACACAAACATTGTCTAGTCAGTGATATAAATTATTGGTGACTAGCTCCTTATTTGCCAGTGTGTTTTCTGAGGCATTTAAAACTACGCAGTAGGAAGTAGATTGTCTACATCTGTACCACATGTACATCCATCATGAAAGCAGCCTTTACACATGCATAACAGGAGCCACATGGGTATTAATGGTGTGACTTCTCTTGCACACTGGATAGGTATACCACATACGAATCAACAGTGCAAGCCTCCCTTGCACTGCTGCTTCCTGTGTAGTACCTGTTCCTTTTTATATGCAAGGTTCCCTCAAGTAGTCAACTAATGTGTGTACACACTTCAAAACGTTATAAGCCACACACTGGGACTTCCATGGCATTAGCCTGGAATTTCTCCAAGACAAGCACTCCAAATATTAGCCTGCTCAGACACCATGATCCAGGAATGAGTTTAATTTAAACAAATATAGAAACACATTGTAGGCTTGTGGTGTTCGATGGAATTCCCAACGTGCCTACTCCTATCTACGCACTATGCACAGCACAGGACCAGAAGACTGTTGAACCTCCCACTCAGAACCATTTTCTGAACACCAACCAATCCAAACCAACAATTCTACCAAACCCTTACTGCACGCACTGATTGAAGTAGCTTCCCCACCACATACCATTTCGCACACAAGAACACAAATAGTTCAAACCAAACTGAATTCATTTATTTTAACTGTTCAAAAGATTACGCTGTGAACACCACTTTACAAATACCGTACGCCACACAATTGTCTAATCCCACTCCTTCCTGAGACCTACTTTTTCCACCTCCTTATAGTTAATAACCAGTACAGAACATTAAACCATCCCCCTTTGCCCTCAGCCCCTCCCCATCATAAAGCCCTGTTTCTCCCCTACCCGAACCCGCCAACCTACCAGCTGTCCCTTTCCATCACCCTCTACCTCACTCCTACTCATCCGTCCGTCCCACGCTCACTCTTGTCCCGCACCTTCTCCTAGTGAAACTTCCACCCAGCCCCTACCTTTATCTATCTGCTACCGCTGTAGCATCATTCTCCTCCACCCCCGCACCCATGCGCCCCCTTCTCCTTCCTGCTGCTTCCTTTCTCCATATCCCGCCAATCTGTCTTCTCCACCCATTGTCCAACATTCCTGTCCTTTCAGCCTCTGCCCACATTACACCAACAACCCTTAAAATCCTGATTTATATGTCCTGCTTTACATACCAAATCGCACCCACACTTACATTGGTTAACACCCCACTGTACTGCACTACAGCTGTACACTTTAGAAGCCTCTTCACCACTTACTTTCTTAACCCACTTCTGGGATTGACATTAACACCCCTCACGCCGCTGCCCGCACCGCTCCCACTCAGCACCTAACCTCACATCTCATTTCATCAAGTCTCCATCACCTTGCATTCAGTATTGCCTGCATTAGCTCAGCCGTAGTGCCTGCACCACACTTTCCCAAACTACTTCTCCTCCACTATGCAGCTACACAACACCCACTTCACCACACACTAGACTCCATTCTACAACCAAGCCGAGCCAAGAACAGTAGTCAACAAAATGGCCCATTATTCTAGACATCCACAATCCTCACCTTGGCCACACACAAACCAAGCCCATAACCAACCCCCTGTCATATGAAGTGTCATTGAAGAATATTAATCGTGAACACCATCCAATCTCTACATTTTGCTTAACATATGAGAACTTAACTAGCCTTCACAGATGCAATGCAACCCCTTCTAAAGCATCCCGAGTAGCAGGAATTGGCCCATGTCATCTAAATAGCGACATGAAGTGAGTTTTGCCACTGTGTAGCACATTCCTCATCAATAACCACACCAAAACAAGCACATATCAACTGCTGAACACATCCTGACAACTATCCCTACCAATATAGACGTATCCTCTCCACAGCTTATAATACTTTTTCAGTCTCTCACCCAGCACCAAACTCCTTTACCGGGAGCATGCCAGAAGACATTTGTACCTATCCGCAACCAAAGTCATAAGCACATTCTTTGGTCCAAAACCAAACTACGAACTGCTTTGCCCTCCTGAAAGTAAAACAATATATCCAGTTTCTCATTGACCCAAATGGCCCAGGAAACTCTAAAATTTTAGAACCCGGCATCATTGAGATTGCGGTGGAACACAAGAGCTGGACGACACTTGTCTGTTAGGTTACTACAATAACTTCTCCAGGAACAAAAACACTGAGATCTGCCATCAGTAGTTTATGCTCACATCGTAGTTAAACCAACTTATTAGGACTAAACAAAACCATCTACCAAGCGACCTGGACTTGCTTGAAAATTTTATCCAGGGAATTGGCCACTTACTCCCAGTCATACCCACAAACACCGAAGAGCTAAAATAACAAAATATGAGGCGCCGCAAGACCCCAAACTGGTGGATTGAACTGCACAACTGAAATGGGTTTTGCGGAGGGTTAGACTGCCCTCCGCTGTAGTACACCCTGAGAGTGGACACTTTCTTCCCTCCATTCCTCACCCAATACTCTAGGGTTCATTTAATTTGAGTACCACTGCAGCCCTAGAATGTATTGGAGGCAAGAATGTGAATAAATTAAGTTAGAATAAAACGCTTAGGCTTACGTCCGTAAGCAGGGCCAGGTTAGGACGACTAAGGCAGAAGGAATGTCTATATAGGCATCGTTATATACTCACTAATGACTTAGAAGCTAGACTAAAACGACAGTAACAAAAGTTTCAGGCATGACGGGATAGCCATAACACGAAGACATTTACCATTAACCACAGCTCATGCCAGACATTTAACATCCCAGGGAATTCTCAGAGATCAGTGCTCAGGCCATAAGCAAGTTACCCAGGTCTGAAATAATAAGTCATTTTTTATTCAATGCCTAATGAGTAAATTCAGGGTTCAGGCTGCATTCTTGTAGCACCCCTGGAACAAGGTAGTTCTTAATAGACAAGTTTTTAACAAAGAATGATTGTAAAGACAACACTTGGGAATTCAGATACAGTCTAAGACAAATTTCTATTCCAGTAACAAAAATTGTAAGCAAACGAGAAGTGATAATTTGTGTATTTGCAATAGTGGTATTTTAACAGACATTTTTATCATATTCAATGGAGTTGTTGAAATGCACATGAAAAGCCAAATTATTATTCACATTGATGCATCATATCATTTCTCAGCACTGCAGTTCTCCATTGTATCTACAGTAATGACATTGTTCAAATCCATCTTGGGGTTTGTGTTTTGAAACATGAAATGAGCAGTTTAACATCAATTTTGCTATGACCAAGTTAACATCAATTTTGCTGAAGTGTTAAAACATAAGGTGAGTGGACATGAGGCTAAAGAGTCAGAAGAAAGTATTTCAGTGGCCCTTCTTACAAAGAGCAGATGAGTTTAGCACACTTGTTAATGAAATGTTATTGGTTAGCTGACACTCACACTTCTGTGTGATGAATCTTGCTTATTTGTGACCAAGGCATCTGTTGGTCTGCCAAATGTTCCTTTGCTCGGCAAAACCCATCTATCTGCTGGTCAGAAGGAGCTTGTCCACTGCTGACAATTTGCTGTCTGCAGTTTGAATGAAGGTAGAGGCCTCTCAAAAAAAAAATAGAAAACTGTCCTCTTATCTTCTATATGGGTCACTGTGAGTCTATATTCCAAATTGATGATGTGGACCAAGCAATTAGATTTGTGTACAGTCCTTGTTAACAACAGCAAAACCAATTGGTCTTGCCTTTGAAAGGCATTAGGTGACAACTTGGATTTGTCAGTGTTTTTTCTAATGATATTCAGCATCAGCAATGGTACAAAGGCGTCCTGAAAATGTAAAGAAATATATATATATTTTTTTTCCTCCAGGGCGCCTATGTACGCATGCGGATGCTGAATGAAAACTATTGGCTGTACATAATATAATAAATGTATATATATATTCAGCGTGGCATGCCAAACTACCTGCGAGCGCCTGAACACTGGCAGTGCCAAATGCTGCGCCATGCCGTGTGCTGCTGAATCTCCAAACCTTGGCTTCTCTGCGGGTACAAAAGACATCTTGGCACGTCATGGATGTTGCAGTGCAAACATTGAAACACAAAAGGGTGATGGATGGAGTGTTGAAACTTTTCAACCACTCACCCCCATTCACAGATCTGGGCTTAATCCATTGTTGGGAAGGGTATGCCCAGACATGAGTCCCTTGCCCACTGTGCCACTGGATTCAAGCTAAGCTGGCTGTTGAAGGGTGATACCCTAAAACCGCTCCCAGGATGCTTGAACCTTGTCAAGGGAAGACCTGGCTTGGCAGTTAGGGCTGGACTGTTCCCATTGGGAGCAGGGTCAAGACTGATTTACATATGGCTGGTTCCAAACTGGGGTGGCATAGTGAGCAAAGGAACGATGGATTAAACCCAGATCTGTGACTGGGGGTGAGTGTTTGAAAAGTTTAGGCACTCCGTCCATCGTACTTTTGTGTTGCCAAACATTGAAACACCCTTGGAATGCAGAGACTTACTTTGTACCCGCTGAGAAGCTAAGGTGTTTTTTAAATTGAAGGATGTTAAAGTTCCCTCCAGTAACTATAACTCGTGCCCTTGCCAGGCACTGCTAATTACCCCACATATTACAGCACTCAAGACCTCTTTTGGGACATCATTGATAGTATCACTGCAACATTTGTAATTAAATTATTGATAAGAAAGCTGTGCATGGCGGGGCGTGTGAGGTACAGGTACTTGAGAAAACTATAACGATAATTAGTGAATTTCTTTGGTTCTGTATGTTTAGAATCTGAAGTAACTATAAAGTCACTGTACCCTTTTATTATTATTATTATTATTATTATTATGTGTGTGTGTGTATGTATATATATGTGTGTGTGTATATATATATATATATATATATATATATATATATATATATATATATATATATATATATATATATATATATATATTTTTTTTTTTTTTTTTTTCTTTCTGGTGAATATTTATTTTTTAAAGAAAGGGGTGGCCTGGTAGTAAATTGCAGCTGCTGGTAGCTCCAAAACAGGAAAAAAGAACCCCGGAGAGTGGTGAAGCAGCGCGTCGCTGATTGGCAGTTAGCAAATAGGTGGGGATGTAACAGAGGAGTTGGGTGGGTAAAAAAGGGCATAGTGCCACAGCAGGGGAAGCAACAGATGCGTTTGAGCAACACAGAGCGTGGGCGATGTGAGGGAGAGAACACAAAAGCGCATACATTCACATGACGTGCTCAAAGAAAAAGAAAAAAAGTAGCTCCCTGAGTGTAAGCAGTGGAAGTATATAATTCATCCAATCAAAAAGATGGTACAGAAGCTATCCTCCTGGGGAGGAACAAAAACAAGAACTGAACAGAAAGTATTTGAAAACGGGGCAAGCAAATGAGATTGAAAGCAAGCCAACCAATGATAAGCAGCAGGATGATCCAGCGCATTAACATTGTACACAATAGATCTTTTAACAATAGCTAAAGCAGTTTCCAAGCTATTGCTAAAACAAAAAAAAAAGACGAATACTTATGAAATTATCACTGTCTGTCGAGTGTATAATGTGTTGACTCAGGTGCTTGAATAGTTTATCTAGCTTGAAGATACCCAGTCAACCTTTGAAAGGCCGAAAGGTTGAATTGGCTTTGCCAGAATTCAAATCTATAAGTTGCAGGTTCGTGGGCATGAGGGCTCTTGTGATGAGGCTGTTCTTTTATACTCATAGTAATAAATCTTTGCTAAGGTGGAGGCTTTGATGTGTGTTTTCACTTATACTTTTGCCTCTTAAAATTACCTTTTTCCTTTTCTGAAGCCTGGTCTACGTAAACATACCTGGAGTGGATCGCAAAGGGGATAGAGCTTTGAGTGGTTGTAGAAAGGTTTCAGAATGTTATATTTGGGGTGACCACCCACCCGTAATTTTCATGGACTGCCCGTAATATCACCCTGCCGTCCGTCGTCTGTGATGAAAGGCTTAACGGACGGCATTTGTCCGTAATTTTAGTCTTTCACCTAAAGGATAAAATGTTATTAGGACAGACAATTTTCTCTAGCTGGAGGGAAAGGCAGGGAGTCTCCTGTGCTCTGGGGGAGGGGCAGACAGATGATAAAAGGCCTTCTTGCCAGGGTGTCTCCTTCCCTAAAGAGATGCCAATGTGCGCAACGGGTAAATCTGCAAATGTAAAGGGGCTTGGAAACCTGTATTGACTTTAATCAAAGGAGTCAAAGATATTTTCTTTTAGAGAGGTGTTCCAAAGTGAACTGTGGAGTGTGGTTTTATTGGACTGTTAAAAAAAATAAAAAAATAAAAAATTTGGTACTAGGTATACACTGTATATTATTCAAATCTGTATTTTAGAAGGACTTTTTTATTTAACCAAAATGTATTTGCGCATTTTGTAGCAGCCTATATTATGATGTGTGTAATGCATGTTTAAAATAAGGACTTAAACATTCACGGTTCTTTCATGGACCTCTGTACCTCATTGTACTAACAAACATTGGCAAAGCCAATAAGTCCTGTCTATGCAAGAGTTATTGGCTTTGCCAATGTGTTTTAGCCATGTTACACACTAGAGTGGCTGCTGTCCAGCATGGCTAAAAGTTAATAGCATAGTGGTTTAGAGTGGCATAGAGCACAGTGGAGCAGAGTATAGTACAGTGGGTACAGTGCAGGTGTTTAGAGTGCGTTGGCGTAGAGTGCAGTGGCATGGGACAGAGTAGAGTGGCATACATTAGAGTGGCAGAGTGCAGTAGTGTAGAGTGGTGCAGTGGCATAGAGTGCTGAGTAGACTTTTGTGGCAGAGCGCAGTGGCATAGTGGTGCAGAGTGGAGTGGTGCAGAGTAGATTATAGTGCTGTTGAGTGCAGTGGAGTGATGCGGAGTAGAGTGGCATACAGTGCAGTGGCGTAGAATACTGTGGCACAGTGTAATGTTGCAGAGTGTCAGTGCAGTGGTGTAGAGTGGCACAGAGCAGTAGAGTACAGTGGTGCAGAGTAGAGGGCAGTGGCATAGCGTACAGTGGAGTACAGTGGCATACAATAGAGTGCAGTAGTGCAGAGTGGTGCAGTAGCATAGAGTGCAGAGTAGACTCGAGTGGCATAGAGTGCAGTGGCGTAGAGGGTTACAGAGTAGAGTATCAGTGCAGTGGTGTAGAGTGGTACAGAGAGCAATGGCGTAGAGTACAGTGGTGCAGAGTTAAGGGCAGTGGTGTAGAGTGGTACAGAGAGCAGTGGCGTAGAGTACAGTGGTGCAGAGTTAAGGGCAGTGGCATACAGTGCAGTTGTTTAGAGTGCAGTGGCATGGGGCAGAGTAGAGTGGTATAGAGTGCAGTGTAGTATAGTGGCATACAATAGTGGCAGAGTGCAGTAGGTTAGAATGGTGCAGTGGCACAGAGTGCAGATTAGACTCGAGTGGCAAAGTGGAGGGGCATTGAGTAGAGTAGTGTAGCGTGATAAAGTGCAGAGCACAGTATAGTGCTGTAAAGGTCAGTCACGTAGAGTAGAGTTGTGTAGAGTAGTATAGAGTGCAGTGGATTAGAGTGTATTGGTGCAGAATGCCGTAGTACAGAGTAGTGGTGTCGACTACAGTGGCGGCCAGTGCAGTGTTACAGAGTAGAATGTCAGAGTGCAGTGGCGTATAGTGCAGTTGTTCAGAGTGCATTGGTGTAATTGTAATAGTATTTATATAGCGCTTACTATCCCTGACTAGGCGTTGAAGCGTTTTTCCGCAAGTAGCACGCTACTCAGGAACCCAAGAGGAATTGGTGGTGGATTAGTTAAAGGAAATAGGGGTATAGTTTTAGTATTATTATTAGTTAATTTGAGCAGAGGATATGTGAGTTTATTAGTTGGATTGACTAGAGTAATGGAGGGATAGAGGAGGCAGAAGTGTTAATTGGGAGTTTATAGTTCTAGATAAAGCTTGGGATGAGTAAAGGAGAGATGGAGGAGGGAAGGTTCTGTGGAAAGGGTTAGGGAGATCATAGTAGCAGGAGGGGTTTTGGATGAGTCAAATATATATAACCATGAGTAAATATACATTTGTTAAACAGTTTTAAAGGGTATGTATGTAATATATTGTTATGCCATAGTAGCGATACATCTTTCCTAAAGAACTATACATATCTAGAATATACATATAATCAGATTAAAAATATTTATCAACACAACATATGCAGTCCATTGCTGTTTGCATATGGTGGTTATAAAGAAAAGAGCCAACTCTTGAGTAGTTTTCTGAAGACAAGATAGTTATTTGTGGATTTTATATTTGGGAGTAATGAATTCCATAGTTTGTCTGCTTTAACAGAGAAGGATGTACCACCTATACTATAGTTTTTTTTATTTTTTTTAGTTTTTTTATTTTTATTTTGTGTGTGGTGGTCTAAGGCGGGATGCCAATCTTGAGCAGAGGTTTCTTTGTTGAATGTATTTGGTTACTTTGTTTTTGATAAAAAGCGGTCCTGTTCCATGTATAGCTTTGTGGGTGATACAAAGCAGTTTGAAGGGGATCTTCTGGCAACGGGTAACCAGTGTAGTGCTCTCAAGGCAGGGGAGATGTGGGCTTCTGGTTTTACATGTGATAGTAGCCTGGCAGTGGAGTTCTGAATACGCTGTTGTTTTTTTCATAATAGATAGAGATGATCCATGGTAGAGGCCATTGGCATAATCCAGTTTGGATAGTACAAGAGAGATAGTAGCCTGCACCTTGTGCGGCAATCCGAGGTGGGGGTAGATGCGTTGCAGAGTCTTCAAGGTGATGAAGCCTGTTTGTGCTGATTTGTCCACTTGGGCATTCATTGTTAACTTGGAGTCCATGGTAATTTCAGGGTTTTTAACTTCCTCGGATAATTGAGGAGGTAGTCTGAGATCGTCAGGCCAGATGCTCAGTGGGTCATATTTTTTCCAGTCACCACATATGAGTATTTCCGTTTTGGAGGCATTTAGTTTGAGATGGCTCCAGGTCATCCACTGATCAACGGCTCTGAGGCAAATGAAGTAGAGTGCAATGGGGCAGAGTGGAATAGAGTGCAGTGGCGTAGAATAGATTGTTTCATAGTAGAGTGCAGTGGCATAAAGTGAAGAGGTGAAGGGTAGAGTGGAGTTCATTGAGTGCCATACAGTGTGATGGCATAGAGTAAAGTGGTTTAGAGTAAAGTGGTACAGAGAGATTAGAGTAACGGACAGTGTATTGATATAGAGTGCAGGGGCATAGAGTTGAGTGTTTAGAGTAAAGTGTATTAGCATAGAGTGCAGTGGCGTACAGTGCAATGTTGTAGAGTGGCATAGAGTGGAGTTGTGCAGACTAGATTGGTGTTGCCTAGTCTGGAGTGGTATAGCGTGCAGAGGCGCAGAGCGTAGTGGTGTACAGAAGCGTAAAGTGCATTGTTACAGAGTAGAGTAAAGCGGTGTAGTTTGAGGTAGCATAGAGAGCAGTGGTATAGGGTGGAGTGGCTCAGAGTAGAGACGAGTGCATTGGCATGGAGGAGTGGTGTAAATTGGAGTGATGCAGAGTATGGTGCAGTGGTGCAGAGTGGAGTGGTGTATGCCTAATGTGGTAACATACTGCCATTTCAGACAACATGTTCTTATTGAAATGACCATTACATTGCACAGATATACAGTTTTTAAAATAAAACTATACAGTGCACAGACTGTGTGGAAATTGCATTACCTAATGCAATGATTTGTTTCAATCAAATAAAGGTATTTGCAGCGCAGTTCGGAATTAACACAAATGGGCTTCATTTGTACTCCTATATTCTGAAGTTTATTTAAATGTTGTCATGTGATAGAAAAATTTCTTTCCTAACCCCAGTATCCAGCAAGATTGTCGCATAAATCGGCTCACTTTGAAGTCGGTGAAAAACTCAAGCTGCATAGCCCAAAACAAATAAAGCCAGCAAATTGAAAGCAACAAAATGTGAGTTACAAAGCCAATGGCAAGCAATGAGCGGAATGTATTGCCAAGGAAGCTCTACGAATGTACTTAAAGTGACAGCTGTGGGATACTTTGTGGGCAAAGTCCAGTATTTTAGTCTAGTCTGTATCTTGCAGAGGTTTGGCCACATCAATCACCCAGGTAATATGACTAGAAGACCTGGAGTGGACTCAATGTTGCAGGAAAGGTCTGTACACCCAGTCATTCAGTTTGCCACCAGTTCCTATGGTGTAGAGCTTCTGGCACACCTCATGTACGGTTAGTGCTAGGTAGCAGATATGAAATAGGGCATTTAATGATTGTTTAAGGTGGTTGTAAGTAAGGAGTTGACCGGGGTGAAGATAGTAGTCTGCCACAAGGGTTTGAAAATTCAGTAGCTTGTAATCCAGAAACAAATCCCCCCCAATTTTAAGACACCTGCAGCATGCCACTGATGGAATTGCGCTGAGCACAGCCATCCTGTGCGAGTGGGAAGGCTTAGCAAAGGTAGTGCAGGAGCACAGGGTTTCTTCGTGTCAGTGAGTTTACAGTTTCTAGCAAGGCAAGAGAAAGCTGTGCATGATAACCCCGGATGGTGATCTATAGAATGGTCAGAAGGAAACAATGAGCAGTGCAATAAGCCCTCCTTAAGTCTTCACAGATAAACCCCCATCTCGTGCATGGGGGTGGGTAGAAAGCCTGCGCGCCACCCATTGGACCTGTGCAGCTGAATAATAGCGTTTTAAGTCCAGAAGGCTAATCCACCTGCAGTCACAGGTAACTTTAGAATGGAAAGGGCTACCTGAAGGCACCCCAGTGATCACATCAGATGTGTGGCATGTCTGAAGGAAGGAAGAAAGAAGGATGAGCAGGGAAAGGTTTGCAAAATAATACTATTCTCGGGGTAACACACCATCTTAACTAGTGCCACGTGGCCCACTACAGAAAAGCAGAAGAGAAGACCAAATAGCAAACTGGCTCGGAGGGACTGTGATGCTCTTCCAAGATTTTCATCCTGCTAATCAGTGGGAGAATGGTAGATATTGATCACTGGGTATGAAAAAGGTAACTAGTTCCCAGTTCAATCTGAGGTCTAATTGCATATAAAGAGGAAAACAGTGTCGTATGTTAAAGAAACTTTAATTACATTTGAAAATTTACATCCCAAATATTTTGAAGATTATATACGTACTTGACACTTGGGGATAACCCAGATCACTAGTTTGGCTTTTGCTCAGTTTCAAAACCATTTAAAGACATGGACACAGTGGGCACTTGCCTTGCACAAACTTACAAGGGGTCTGTCCCCTGCTCACCCTTCACAAGCACAAACAGTGGACCATTACACCAGACGAGTTTGCCAAGGTGGGCAGGTGTTACTTGTTTGAACACTTGACAGTGCCTCTTCTGTTTCTCTCCTGTCTGCAGAGACAACTCCCCAGGTGCCAAATACATTCTGATAGTCTTGGTGGACCCATCTTGTTCTTCTCTTCCTTATTTATCCTGTCCTTAGCAACAACCTCCCATTTGATCTCAGTTTCATCCTCCTCTTGTATCCTCTTTGGTAGTCCAGGCTCCCAGTTCTGAGATAAATGTAGAGTCCCAGACATACGCTAGTGCTGTGAGACTACAGACAAGCTGTGGGTACCCCACATCCTGAACATAGGTGTGAGACTGTCACCCACACCCTCTGCCCTGCCTCATCAATTTTTTTTTAAGTTGAAAGTACATGGGCGGTTGGGGTGAGTCAGATGTTTTTGTTCAATTTGTTTAAACTAGCATAAGGTTAATTACCGTAATGTTTCCCAAACTGTTTGCCAGGGGTTTTAAAATGTTCAGAAACCTATACAAAATGTTGTTGTTACTTTCTCTTCAAGAAAGATTGGGTAGATCTGGGTAGTGGGGTTGGCCTTGACACAGTTCTGAAAGGCATTCATTTACTACTGAACAAGACACCTGTAATGTGACACCTGAATGTAGCATACCAGGAGGCAATCCCAAAAAGACCACAATGAATAAATAGTGCTATGTTACTTTTTTTTTTTAAAGAGTAAATAAATGCATTTGTAACGTAATGGGGTATGGCCTCTCTTGGGTGTGTCTGTAAAACTGACCTTTGTTCTTGAATTTTTGTCCTGAATTTTGACCCTTTGTCCTGAATTATTTTTACAGTCCTGTCCAGAATTTGCCCCAATGCCAGGTGGTCACCCTAGTTATATTCCAAAATCTTAGTACAGCAGGAATGTTTGTACAAGAACGGTCTTCCAGAAACTACACACACGAAACCAGGAATGGTTTAAACTCGAAGCTGTGCCCATGTAGACTCCAAGCAAGGCATATATTGGCTTTGCCAATGCTCGTGTTACTTGTTTTATTTTCCCCTCTGTAGCGCTTTGCTGCCGTTTGGCTAGTTTCACGCTATGCAGATGCCACACCCGTGCCTCCATCGAGGTAGCACTGAGCATACCCAGGCCTAGTTGGCATTTCTGTGGCAACAGAATGAATACCGGTGTCAAAGTGCTGTGCCTTCAGGCACATTAGGAGGAGACCCTTACTCCGCAGCGCGCTGGTAAAATCAACTTTTAGCCACCGGTTCAATCTTGAGGAGCTGCTGACTGGAGATTGTACGGGCAGACTTTGGGTTCGCTTGCGGCTCTCGTTATATCTAAACCATGATTTCAAAGTATTTGATTTTTTTTATTTCATTGTATTCTTTTTTTCTTTTATTCGATGTAATTTATTTCGAAGTATTTTATTCTCTGGATCTTTTCAGCGACCCTGACCCCAATGACCTTCCAATGGTGTAAAGCGCTGTGCAAGCAACATGAGCTAATGTTAAAATTGGAGGACAGCATTTCTCGCTTTGCTGTTTTTCTTCCAATTTTGACAGTTGCAGCACATTTTTGGACCACTTTCCATCTGTAGATTCTTTCACATCCTCCACCCTTGCAAACAATGGATTCTGTGTTTAGCTCCTTGATGCAGCAGCAGAACACGAACTGCGCCACATTCCTCCTTGTTGAGCGGGGGACTCTGCAGTTGGCCCACACCCGCGTGTACGTTCCCTTTGCTGTCTCTGGGCAGATCGGCAGTAGGCGGATGGCATTTCTGCTTTTTGCTAATAATTCCGTGCTACAGATGTTTCAGAATTCCTCGAGTTCGTGACTGGAGCTCAGCCCTTCAGCAGTTTTCGGTCACCCCAAATCAGGTGACTGCGCGAGGCTTTCCCTCAGCAAACAGTTTATGCTGCTTGGGTCGCTGCCCGGTGGGAACTGTGTGCTAAAATATTCAGCAAAAAGTAAACCGCGCTCACGAGCTTCCGTGTAAACAAAGCGCTAATTTCATGTGCGTTAGAAAAAATAAATAAATCCCAGTTTCTTCACCTTAACGCATAATGCGTTTCCCCGGAGAAGGTTTTATATGAAAAATAACAAAATTTGAGTTGAAAGATTTTATTGTATTATGATTTTGTGATTTATAACATTTATGGGAGATGCGCCAAACTATTTCACTTTACCCCGTATGGTGTTGTTCTGTTTAATTTCATTCTGTTCTATTCGGTCATGTTTTAATCACATTTACTTCTAATTCATGAAGTCACGGTATACCATCTCTTACACAATGACCAACTGAATCCTTGGTCACGAGCATGTCATGTGAGTGTCTTTTACCACGAGCGTTTGTGTGATCTACGACAGACAGTTGACTGCATTCTCCACGCTTTCAACCATAAACTTCAACATTTTAAACTATTTTGCCCGAAACTTACTTCTAGTGCATTATATTTCAAGGTCTTGTGTACCCCGTGCAAGTGTTGATTTCCTCGGTTTCCCAGCAGGGCAGTTTTTCTAAGGGGAATGGAGGGAATTTAAAGTTGATTCTTAAAAAGGTAAATTTAAGAAACTGTCACCTGTAGTTAATTCTGATGTAATTTTGACCTTTTAAATGGAGCAGGCCACCCAATCAATTTCCCCTTGATGATTAAATGTGTGATGTCCTAGAGGTGGCACACACAGGAGACACATGAGTAGTTGGGATATTGAAACGAAAATGCTCTCCATTATGAACACTCGAGGGAGATTGTGGAGCAGAACAGAGTTTAATTAGCTCTTTTTTTTTTTTTCCGTGTTGGGGGGAGCAAGTGAGGACATAGGCGACGGGAGTGCTAGAAAGCGTCAATTCAAATGCTGGGAGGCTCAGAGCGCAAAGATAGCTCGGTAGGACATTTCTACGTGCCGCTGCTCTTTTTGCCGGTGGTGCACGATATTGAATTACATTTTAATTCTGAACTGTAGCTTCTGTGGCTTTTCTCGGAGTCGGAGCAGTCTGTAGTTATTGGGCAGTAACACTCCTGGGTACTGTTGCTTGTCTCTGGGCTCTTGGGGTGCGCAGTGCATTACCTTTGTACAGCTGAATATAAAGTAAGTGCGCCAAGCATTGAACACACAGTTTCCCACTGTGGCTGAAAGGGTAGATAAAGGCCATGGTAAGGCCAGAGATACTACCAGGTGAGATGGGGTGATAGAGTCTCACCACGCCTAGTCCTGAAATGCCTCTCTGCAGGTCCTCTGCCTCCTGGTCACATTCATCATGTGTGCTCTTGTCGGGGTCTGTCCTTGCAGGCTGGGCTGCAAGATCTTACATTGCCTCCTTGGTAATTCATTAGCTCGAGAATTTCAACGTAGGCTTTAGTCAGTTTTTCCCTCCTGGAACCTTTCCTCACATTGGGCAATACACCCTTCTCTCTTTACCAGGCATGATGCAGCAGCATATGTCTTCTTTACAGTGATTGGTCTGTTCCTGTCCTTAAGGCAACCAATACGGTCTTGTCCTGGCAAATGTCTCTGACGATGATGTAACACCACTACCTGCTAAATGCACAAGGGTATGACCTGTTTTTGGGAACAGTCATTGGAAACCTGAGCCATTAGGATTAAAAGCTCTGTTCATCATTTGAAGTATCTCGAATGGAAACAGGTGCATTTTTCAAGGCTATATGGAGAGTAGGGAGGGAGAGACTGTGGTATCACCGGGTCAAACCATGTGTACCAGCTTTGACCGCAACTAGATTCTCTCAGCTAAGGCCTCCCTATTTTCAGGCAGCACCCAACACAACACGAAACGGAGACTGGGAAGTGGCAGGTGGAATCTGTCTGGCAAGGAAGAGAATGCATATTCCACCAGCCTATCGGGTGTCCATGGAATGGTGGGGCAGGACCCAAAGACAGTATGCATGCGCGATCACTTCCACAGGAAAAAGAATAAACAGCCTTAAAATGAACCACCTCCATATATGTTTTCACAGGGACTCCATATATCCTCAGACATTCCATCTGCACGATATGTAGGAGGAGATGTAGCCTCGTGGCAACAGCTGGACTACATTGGAACCTGTGGACTTATGTTTGAATCTCAGCTCCACTGCTTAACTGATCGAGGTTCTGGGCAAATCACTTCTCTTTATCGTCACCCAACATCCGGCATAATGTACAAGCCTCCGAGTCTATAGGGTAGTCCATTAGACCATCTCCCTTGCAGGTGTAGAGATAAAAGCAATTGTCCTTGAACTATGATCATCTACCACCCACTGTCAATCACCCTACAGCTTGATATGTGTAGCCACCCTCAACTGTTGGTGAGTCTTGCACACTTCAGGTATATCTTGTGGAGAGCCTTGCACACTTCAGGTATATCTTGTGGACATATATCCTGGGCAAGCAGAACTCTGTTCATGTGAATAATTGAGCACTACAACTTCACTTAGTTTTTCCTGTCTTATCACAGGAAGTTGGGAAGATGGATTTCGAGTTTTCACCAGTTTCAGAACCATCAAAATAACCAAAATGGTGTCTTGCTAGCATATTGCAGTAGGTGCTGCGTCCCAGTCCTGCTCCAGTTTTGTTTATTTATATTTATTTATTTATTTATATATATATATATTATAGAAACTACTTTGACTTGTATGGGGTCTATGATTGTAAACGGTCTACATTTGTATACTGGTCTATGGTAAGAATTGATACTGACTAGTTATTGGTAATTCCTATTTTGATTTCTTTGTCTTTTACATTGGCCATTGACACTTCATACTAAAGTTTTCAAAATGAAATTCCAGTAGTTTATTTCTTTTCCTTACACAGGCAGGTAGGTGAGAGACCTTTCTTAGCACTGACAGGTTGGTATAAAAGAGTTTTCTACTTTAGTGAAAGAAGCGAACACGTAATTTCTGCTGGTTTAAATCGAAATATTGTTCTGTGACTCAGGGGAAATGCTGTATTCATGTGGTTGCTGCAATATTTTCCTGTATTGTCTGACTTAGATAATCATATTCTGTTGTCGTTTTGAAATTTCAGAAGAAATGATGAGAAAATCAGGCCAAGCCTCTTGATCTGACGTTGCTTGCAGTGAAAGTGACAACCACGCTCATGTTTTCTCCTGATCAAGAAAATCACCCTTCCAAAGCACCAGTGAAATATGGTGAACTCATTGTACTAGGGTAAGTGTGTTTCATACAACATTTAGTTGATGAGAATGCAGTGTCTGCGAGTAGAAAACAGCTCCCTCCATTCCTAACATAGTTCACCTATAGGCTGTCTCTGTATTACATTTATGTTTTTAGGAAGTGGAGTATTTTCTTTCCTCATCTGTTATTCGTGCATTTCAGTGTTTGAGCATTTGATGCACTTCCTTTGCCTCAGTACCTTCCCTGCAAACCTGGTCATGTTTGTTTCACCAGGTTGAAGTTTGGTGGAACCCGCAAGTCTCCCTAATGGAACTTCATCCGGGTTGCTTTCTGTTCCCCAGTTCACAGGTCAACATATCTCCTTGGAAGCTGATACTATGTATACTGTATATGTGAAAAACAGTTCTGTTAAATTCTCCAGTGGACATTCTAGACCTCGGTCTTGAGTATATTTTCTTTCTGCATAATTAGTGAACAAAGTGCTTCCACTGTTTTATTTCCACTTGGTACTGATTATGTTCGGGTGGCATGGACGTTCCTGTTTGTGTGCATCAAAGGAGTTCCTAGGAACTGGCGACTTATTTACTGCTAATGTCGCTTCGATGTCAGCACTGGAAGTACTGCTTTTAAAAAGCACATTCCTATATAGAATCTCTAAATTGCGGATAATCATCTCAGAGTGACACTGCTCCAGCCCGACCTCAGACTGAGACAAAGTTTGCCCTTGAAACCTTAACATGCCTCTTACTGCAGTAACTATACTGCTTAGTCCCGGTAGCAATGTGCTAAAGTCACTCATGGAAATGAGTTCTCTTGGTGGGTGTTGTTCTTGATACACAGGGCAGTGTACAAGAAATTAGTAGTATAACAATTTTAAAATAAGAGTGGATTTGACTTTCTGACACTGTTCTGCAATTTATTTATTTGTCTTGGTTAGTTCTTAATAGCTTACCATGGATTCACTTTACAATAACGAAAATATTCTCTGGTCTAAAGAGAACATATCCCCCTTTTTTATTACTGGCTTCATTCAGTTCCTGCTTATTTTAAAGTATAATAGGCTGTTGTATTCACAGGGCACTTGTGAGACTGACTAATTCTGTTGCAGAGAAAAATCATCCTTGGATTCGCTAAGTAAACAACCCTGACTCCAGGAACACTGTTTTTAGGTCAAGCCTAGCAGTGCGCAAGCGCTGCTCTTCTTAACATGCAATATAGTCTGTGGGCTTTAACCATGCCCAAGCCATGTCTATCACTTTAATTCGTTCCTGGGCCTGCCTATCAGAATTCCTTTGATTTCCTAGGTAAATGCTTCACACTTCTACCTTTTGGCTGCTTTGTTCCGCTTTGCAGGCTGACCCTGTTACATGGATTATTGCACGATCAGTCATATACTTTAGTGTGTGTGCACTACTTTTTTCTTTTGTCTCTTCCCTACGTGCTCCATGGCGGCCTTGGCGCTTTAAAGTTTCATATAGTGCGAACTAGATCGGAGGTATTGCAGCTTTTTGCATGAGTACCGGTTACGTCACTCTGTTACCGAACCAGTAATTTACATTTTTCTTTTGTCTCTCCCCTTCGTGCTCAATGGCGGCCGTGGCAGTTTGAAGCACAAACTCAGTCGGCGGCATTGGAGCACTGTACATAAGCACCAATTACGGCGCATTCTTACTGAATCGGAATCATTTAAATTTGCAACCCCAAACCTTAATTCTTCCCAGACTTAGCAGTTGAAAACTATACAACCTGCGGGTGTTTCAATAGAAAAAACAGAAATCTCAAAGTGGCTCTCCCAGAATAGCGTGAGACCTGATAGTACAATATTCACTGCACTCTATAAACTTGCCCCTTAATGCTGTGCTGGGCATTCCTTTTACAAAACATTCTTGCTCATCCTCAGCCTTTGGTGGTCCTAGGACAATGGGAGCAAAACCAAACCGTTCAGCATGACCCGCTCTTTCTGTCTAGGTCATCTAAGGGTCCCCACATTAGGTTAGTGGGCACCCCAAATAATATCCCCTGCCACCATTCAGTGTCTTTTTAAGCTCTTTCATGGCTGGAACTTTTGTTTTACAGCTGGGAGTAGTTTGTGTTTTAAGGGTATTGTTTGTAATATTATTCTAGTAGGCCTGAAAATGTGTAATGCCCTACGCCCTCTAGGGCTCTTCTGAGCATTACAGTGAAGATACTACAATATTCACTGCACTTGGAAACTCAACCCCAAATGCTTTGCGGGGTGTTACTTTTACAGAACATTTTTGCCCATAATTCAGTGTCGTGGTCCTAGGACAATGGGACCACCATCAAAATGTTCAGCGCACTGTGCTCTTTCTGTCTAGATCATCTCTGGGAAGCACCAGTAGGTTGAGGGACCCCAAAATAATAACCCCTCCCATCAATCTGTGTCTTTTTAAGTTCACTCATGGCTGGGACTTTTGTTTTACAGCTGGGAGTAGTTTGTGTATTAAGGGCCCTGTTTGTAATAATTTTCTAGTCGGTCTGCAAATGTGTAAGTCACTATGCCCTATTGGAGCTACATATATAGTTACACTGTTTTGCTTTCTGCCAATCTGTTTTCATGGGGTTATGCCCTGTAAGTGCTGACTGTATGGTTACATGACCATGTTTCTTCCAAATGCTATTTTTGTTGTGGTGCCCGCTAGGGGCTGTTTTGAACATTGCAGTCTAATGCCAAAAGTTAATTTCTGATAAAAGGTTTTTATTGGGCTTACATGATGATTGTATGTGTTTTTTTTTTTTTAATCTCTCCTTGTTGCAGTTATGACCATTATTCAGTCCATCGTAACATCCTTATTGAACTATGACTGTTTGAACACTCTCTTGATATGTTTGGGTGACCTTTCTTGTTTAGTTCTCTTATTTATCTTGTCACTCCTCTGTGGCTGTCTCGTCCTTTTTTGGGGGGAATTGTGTTAGCCAGCCAGCAACTCTGATGGTGGGGGGTGGTGAAAGTGATATTCTGATAGAATTAGCATGGCAGATTTAAATTAGGATGCAAAATGGCAACGTTTGTTTTTTTGCTGCAGCTAGAGGAAGAAGCTAAATGGGAGTGCCTTATGTAGGGTCAGCGGAGTGATTTGCAGGAAAATACCAAATTATGAGGCAGGATTGACCAGTTTAGGCGACAAGAAAAGTCCAGTTGTGCATATACAGCGCTAATAGCTTTAACTCTTGGAAATGTGAGACCTATAGCCTTGCAAATGCTTATTTGTAAATGTAGATGTACTCAACTTCTCCAAGGTATTTAGGTGTCACCCTGTATTGTAGACTGTATGGCAAAGATTAACCAGGGCTCCTTTTGTGACAACTTTCTGGCTAGATGTTGACCACTCTCATATTTCAAAGGTCAACAACATGTTCGTTTCAAGTAGTTTACTTTGTGGGATCTTAATTGTCCCTCCGCGGGGATAAATGTGGTTTTGTAGCAAGAACTCTTTCTGGATTCATATGCTGTGTATCTTTCTATCATCTACTGGTGGTCCCTCTTGTTTTAATTTTATTTTAAATGCACCATTAGTCCTGGAAGCATGGTGGGAATGCAGAAAATATTCGAGTACGTTTTAAGTTTTTGTCAAAGAATAATCGTCCAAACAAAGATGATACTGAAGGAAATAGAAAGGTAGAACACTGACATCGAGGGAACAGTTTCCACAAAGAAAAAACAGTTTTAGGAAGCTCACTGTCTGAAGCATGCAAAGAACAACTTGGACAGAGGATACTAAAGAATATGCTTGCAAACTCATTTCAACTCAGCCTCCCAGGAAGGGAGATTACCGCCACATAAACAATGCACAGCGTGTGAATACAGAAAATATGCATGCTGTAAAATGAAATGTTACTTTTCTTAATTCTAGGCGACCATCCCACACCCCCCGAAATAAGGAGGTTACTGAGCAAAAATGTCCAAGAAAGATATTGAAAGATTAGGTAGCCTTGACAAAAACAAGAGGGGAAAAAAACTCAAAATGGCTACCATGTGAAGGGGCTGTCGGGGTAGACGTCTGACATTAGAGGAATGGACAGGACAACAAATGGTCAACGCTGCCCAGTTTAAAAAAAAAAAAAAAAATCTATAAAGACCATTCCGACCCAACCAGTATATGGCGGAATGATGCGCAAGATGTGAATACAGAAAAGATTACGCTACAAAACCACTCATTGGCTTTTGGCAATGGCAGGTAGCTGCTCAATTTCAGACATTAAGGTATTTGTTTTCCAAGCTCTGTCAAGGGATGTTTGAATCACTACTGCTGGTAGCCAGACGGTCATCATTCCTCTAGTTCTTTGTACAAGCTCTGTTGGCGTGGGAAGAACACCTCTATTCCCAGGTCAGTGTACTAAGGAAGGATTTCTTTACTGCCCTTTGAAACAGTGTGGCCAAAGCTCAATAGCTGCTGTTTTTGTTCCACTGGAGAGTCTTACAACTGCAAAGGTTTGGAAGTACTGTCTTAAATACAGTGGAAACTGTTGCACTGTCAGTCCTTGGCACTGTTCATCTGGATGTTTGCAAGGCTGCATTTCTAGTTGCAGTCGCCTTGGCTCATTTTGAAAGGTAACTACACTCTATGCTTTAAGAAAATGGTGCAAGGATTTGAAGCAAAGTAACGTTTAGAATGCTTGCCCCAATCATCCTCTAGTTACAAACCAGGAGATTTGCCATCCAAATGCCATTCAGAATGTACCCGTTTGAAGACTACTACATGCTCTCCCTCTTAATTGGCCTAATGGGAATGGCTTCAAGGTGTCTGTGGTCTTCTAGGGTTTTGCCCTGCATTTGTAAATGCTAATCTGTCTTAAAGGCTTCTCCGCTTAGAGCAACAACTGCTTATTTTGCTGTCTGCGGCCCATTGACCTATTTGAAGCAGTGACTTGCACTGGGTCATGTTATACAAATTTAATTAAGTGTTTGTATGGTCTCTTGGACCTGTGACACCAGAGGTGAGAACTGAATGACCAGTGAACTGCCACTTCACCAATACCATAGTAGTCTGAAAAAAATGGCAATTTCTTTAACCCTCAGCCGAAACCTTATTTGTCCTGAGAATGTCTAAGCTGTAGAAGAACATAGGGCCAGGTGTACGTAGCTTTGTATTTGCAATTCCCAAATTGCAAATTGTAGGAATTGGGAAATCGCAAACAGCTATGTCCTTATGTGTTTGAGATGCATTTAGCGATTCCCAGTGAGTCGAAAAGGGACCTACCTCATTAATATTCATGAGGTAGGTTGTAATTTGCCACCCATTGGGAATGGCAAAAAATCCCAGGGATGCTGGGGTCAGCAGACCACCATGTCTGAGATTGCTTTTTAAATACAGCATTTTTTTTTTATAAGTGCAACCCATTTTCTTTAAAGAAAAATCGGAGACGTTTCAAAAAGAAAACTGAAAAGTTTTCTTTTTATTTTTTAAACATAGGATAACAGAGAAGAAGGGTCTGATGGATAGGACCTGCACCAGACAAAATAAAAATCTCTGAAGCCCTAGTTGGGCTACGCACTTAAGCTGCTTAACAGGATGAAATGGTTCACAATATCAAATGTGAATGAAAGCCCTGTAGGTTCTCAAGCAGTGGAATTTATCTGGTTATACCTTGTGCGTTTTTCAATAATTGGCACAATCTGCCAGCTAAATCGTCATTTCAAGTCTGAATGCAGCCTACATCATATTCTGGAGATTATTTTTGGCGATTGGCTGCAGTTGATTCGTGACTGCCCTTTCTATAGAAGTTTGCCTTGGTAAGTACCTTTAGAAATAGGCCTGTAAATGGACGGGTATGAAACATCCATTGTTAGTTTATTCAGTAGAAGCACCATTGCCCTTTTTAAATTTGCACGGTAATAATGGCACATAGAAGTTAATTGTTGATTAGCTTGAGGATTCACAGTTTTAAGTTGTCGGTCTTCTTTCTTTTTTTTTTTTTTTTTTTTTTTAAAGATTATCACAGACCGTGCATCTAATGTAAGCAGAGGATAACCAAATTGTTTTTATGGTTGAAGAGGGCCTTAAAACAAAATAGACAACCTCCATGACAGCCTCCAAAGAGTTATGGGATGGATGTCCTGAAATCAGCTTAAGCTTAATGGAAGAAAACAGACATCCAAGCCCCATGCAAAGAGTCTCAGTATAGATCTTCCTCTCTGGCCACAGTCATTGGGAGAAAAACCTACCCCAATGTGTTATGGTGGAGAAAGTAAATATTGCCAGGAATGCACTACTGTGGCTTTTATGCTAAAACAGTAAGGAAGAAAACAGGTTCTACAAAATGCAGCTGCAAGACTAATTTCCAACTTAGAAAGGTTTCATTCTATCCCATCTGTATTACTCAGGCTGCACTGGTTGCTAGTTAACCCAAGAATGATATTTAAATCACCCTGTTTTGTTCACAATGCTTTTCATAGCAGTAGTAAGTACCCTTAAGGAAGCTTGTGATCCTAAACAAAAATGTCACATTAAGTCAATAGAATCTAGGCAAGTAGGCCCAAAATGCTTCTATCATTCTACTCTGTGGAAAAGCATTCTGATTTGTGGTACCCAGGATGTAGAACTGCTGCTAATAAATCTATCTGGTGAATTTCCCGCTATTGTTCGGAAAACATCTGGAGATATGGCTTTTCCCAGCTGTCACCGTCTTTGTCTTAGATAATCTGCTTTCATGGAAATTTATAAAGGGCCTTGATACCTTAGAGTGATTGTTGTGCTATATAAATACAAATGCATCCAAGGCAGACCTTGCACACTTACATAATTTAACCAAGCTGTGGGAAGTTTCCATTGAAAGATGTAACATAGTTCTAAGGGTCTGAAATATAGCAGCTATATAGGTGGATTTGTTCTTCATGCTAGCTAAAGAAAAATTATCTATGTCTTTAGAGATGGAAATTTAATTTTTTAATGTAAAGACGTTCACAGTTCTTGTGAAGGGATGCTTGAGGGGCTTCTGGAGCACGTAAGTCCATAAGATGCTATTTTGTCATGTCATTGAGCTACTAGTACACATTAGGTTTAACAGGATTTATAACCTCCAGTATGCCCTATGGATATTGTTCTCTGGGGACGAGCTCCAAAGCAGAAGGCGTAGGACCAGTTTGTATTTGTTTGGTTCTCTTCCATAATGGAATAGACGACCTATAGCTTGGTGTTGAATGCATGGATTTCCAGCCATCAATTTCTTGTTGACTCACTGAGTTTTCCTAAGTGAGGGAGGGGTGTTTGCCAGAGCATGTCCTGAGGTCCTTGTGTCTAGATGCTCGAGCTATGCTTAACTGCATAATTGACACTGACATGTACCTCGGATTGCTTGTCTTACCATTCAGAGGTGACATGGCCTGGCATTGAGTAAGAAAATGATGTTTGACACTCCACATTCCGTAATTGTTCAGCTGGACCAACCAATGAATGCAATGGTACCCCAAAGAAATTGAATAAGAGAATTTTGTCTTAGCATCTCATCCATATTTATTTTGTAGCACACGGAACATCTTTGCCTGATCCACCTGGCCATCTCACTATATTTACTTCACGTCTTGTTTTGTAATCTTCTACATATTTAGAATGCGATGAGCTAGATATTTCGTTCTTCACCATCCATATGCAGTAGTAACCTCTGTACCCTGATGCATGCCCTCCACCTCTTTGGCTCGGAAAAGATTTCCAGCACCTTTGCTGGATAGCGATTGCTGAAGAACACGGATGCAGTCATTTAGAATGAGTAATGCCCTAGGTACTCTGCACAGCAAGCAGTGTATTCCTTTTGTAGCACCCTTGATGGGGCTATTCTCATAATTGATAAAACCTGCCTCATGGATCTGACTGGTTATGGTTTAACTTTTTTAAATATCTTAAGAACAGTTCACGTAGTTTAAATATCTGGATACAGTTGCATATTCAGGTAGCAATTGTGTGTTTTTTTTTTTTTTTTTTTTTTTGGTACTACTCAGCCATTCAGTTAATTGTGTTATGCATTTGCTGTAAGCCATAGGGAAGTGGTTCACACTCCAATACTGTAAATACATCCATATATTCTGATGTCACTTACTGCAAGATACTTATCCCCTGCAGAGGTGACTCCGATGACGGAAGATGGTGTTGCATTTCCTCGTGCTGAGGCAGATCATATGTGAAAGCTGCTTGGCAGCCAGTGTCCCCACCTTCCGAATTGCATTAAATCATGTTATTTCCACCATTGAAACCAGTCCCAAAATAATTTCTATGGGATCATTTTTATTTGGATGTGGTCATGATGGGAAAGTCTGGGGTGACATTACTTGTTTTTTCCTGAGTTGCCACTGGCTCCAAAAAGTACCTTTCCTTTGGGAACCTGTGCTGCCTTCCAGTGGTCCAGAGTTGGAAAAGGCAGTTTGTGTAGCATTTAAGGTGATACTCAAAAAAATGTCAGGCCTACCAGTTGCCATTTCGTAATCCGACGAGGCCCATCTGGTTTGCTGCCACTAAGGAAAGAGGCATACAGTCCAAACGCAGAAAAACATTAATGCTGTAACTCGATTATGTCCCTTTTACAGTTAAAAGAAAATGCAAGATCCATTAAATTAACTTCCATTTGTGTATTTTGTATACTCAGTAAAATTGTTTTACTCTACATATTTTAGATGACGTCCTCAAAGGACTACATTGCATTGATGAGAATACTGTGATGGGCTAGGGGTGCCAAGCAGTGTTTCTTACCTTCTGCTGCATTCCAAGATGTCAAATAACTGCACAGTTAACGTCATGTGCAAGAGAAGGAGAACCCATATTGGCAGCTTTTTAAATATGCACAAACATTTACACAAGTCCATTGAACCCACCAATTTTGGCTCACTCAGCAGTAGTAAGGTTTTTAAAAAAAAATATATATATATTTTTGATATTAGGCGACACTCTTAAGTTCAAAGAGTGTCCACAGTAGTAAAGCAACAACACTTAAACCTCCAGATTCTCTAGAGGCGGGCAGTACAGTCACTACACAAGTTGTGTAGAATGTCTTGTGTGCGTGCAGGTCATTTGTACTCCGATGTTTCTGAAAGTAAACCTCCAGTGGCAGAGCTCATGCTTCCTCCTTGCTCATTCCCAAATGTGTTCCGTGTGCTCCTCGTTGAAGAGCCTCCCTCCAACGCAAGGCATTTGAAGCAACCAGAAAACCAGTCTTGGACGGTCTCCGTAATGATACCCCTGAAGTGTACTCGCAAGGGACCAGGTGAAGTTTGTTACTGGAATATTTGAATCTAAACTGTAGCATAGATCTAATCGGTATGGAAAATTGTAATTCAGTCTTGCCGGAAATTAATAAAATACACAAAGAGCCGGACTCCATTGAAGGAGTGAATTGAAGTCTGTAGGAACATGTGTGACCTTGATTGAGGCCTCTTCCAAAGAGTGCAGTAAGGTACGACGATTGGTCTCGAAATGAGAATACAGTTTCAGGACATTAGCTGAAACATGGTGTTCCTTACTTCACCTAACTTGCGCTGCGCCATCGGTGGGTGTGCTTGCAGTGTAGGGCTGCCTCACTTACTCCGCACACAGGACAGGCAAATTGTCATAGTAGTGTTGTCTTGGGCAGAGGTAAATGCCTGCTGCTGGAATGCTAACGTTTGGATGAGGATGCATGCCAGCCTTGAAAGGAGGGAGGAGCAGAAAGGATTTACTTTGTAGGAATTAAATGGTTCACTTCAGTTGCTGCAGAGCCTCGAAGAACACGATTCGCAGGCTATACATCACTGCTCCTTACTCTGATATCTGAGATTAGCACTTTGTCACTTGAGTCTTGCTTTGGGTGAAGCGGAGGACCATGTGTTTCTGCTAGGGCCTTCCATTGAGGCACTCCAATATACTGATTTAATATGCATTGTTTTTCTACTTTAAGCTGTAGATTGTTTAAGAATAACAAAAGTACGGAAGTGCCAGGGTGATTGTTACATTAGGATCATTAAATGCTAAGCGACTGTGTGTATTTATACCTTAAGTATGTTAGAATTCTGTTTTAACTACCACAGGCTCTCCTGCAGGTACAATGGCTCATTGCCAAACGGAGACCGAGGACGAAGAAAAAGCAGGTTTGCACTCTTAAAAAGACTTAAAGCAAATGGGGTGAAGCCAAGCACTGTCCACATTGCCTGCACCCCTCAGGCAGCAAAGGTATGAACTAAACTTTTTGTATGTGAAGTTTCATTGTTATGCAAAACAAAGTAAACCTAATGTCGTTTTATTTTAATGTACTCAGGGAGTAGGTGGTCTGCTTTTGTGAAATGATGCTTAGGAGTCCAATTTTTGCAAATACTTTACAATAACTACCAAATTAGAAACCCAGAATTTTGAATTATTTTTTTTATAAGTGTTTTCAGGATTGTTTTTCGTTAGTGTTTTTATCATGTTGTATTGAACTGCTACACATTCCAATTGCTGCCAAAAATACACGTTCAATGGTATGTGTGGCTATAGATGCACATGTTCTGCATTCTACTGCCATCCAGCGTTGGGTTCGGAGTGTTACAAAGTTGTTTTTCTTCCAAAATGTTGTTTTTCCGAAGTCACGGGGTCGAGTGACTCCTCCTTTTCGGTGATACTGTGCACGGACATCGAATCCTTTGTTAGATTGTTTTCTCTCTGCCGCTCCAATCTGAGGCTTTCCCTCTGTCTTTTCTGTTTGACTGTATTGTACATTTGATTGTGTTTTCTGACTCTCACATCGACCATTCTGCCTTGTCGGTTCCAGTTGTTTTTTTTTTTAATGCACGCCCTTTGGGGCCATTAGGGCTGTTAGGGACTCGATACATGTATGCCAGATGGAACTGACACCATTTCGGTTCAACCCTCGGTGCCATTCGAAGTACCCTTACACCGATCATCATCGAGTGTGTAACTTATGCCGCTTGCCTGGCCATCAAGAGGCTACCTGTGAGGCGCGTCGATCGTTCTGGTCCAAGAAGACTCAGAGCACATAGGCTAGAGATGGCACACGGATCTTCAGACCACACCCTGTGGATATTTTCAGGGAAGAACATGTACAGGAGCCCCACCAACAGGAGGCCATCTCCAGCCAAGATTTGGATTCAGGCCTCCAATCGTTTATCGAGAGCCAAGAACTGACTTTGGTTCAAACTATGAGTACAGTGGGCCCCACCTCTTACCATAAAAACTCAAAAAAGACTCCCAAGGTCACTGAACCACCACTGCATTCAAGCCATAGTCTGTCTCTGAAAGAAATTTCAGGTGCCCGGTCCATCGTCTCGGCACCGAAAACCACAGACTGGGGCTGCATCTTCGGCTCCGACCTCATCAACTTCGGTTTGACCTTCTACCACCAAGCACTCAACACCGACTGCATAGGTTACAAGCTGACAACCTTTGGATCAGAGTTCGGCACCAAAAAAGATCTGACCGAAAATGTAATTGCAGAAAACAAAGGAACATGTTCTTCCAGAGCATTTGAACTCAAGCCAGCCCACCACCACATCTTCGCCTATTCAGCCCATATTGGAGACAATGGAAGCTAGACAATGCAAAATATATGTATTCAAGAACAGGATGAATTGTAGCTTCTCCTACAGTTACTTTTAAAAGGAAGCTAACCTTTCACGAGTCACTGGACACCTCACCACCTAAAAAAAAAAAGAACTCTCTAAGGAAAAGACTGTTTTCACAGTGGAGCTTGTTCATGCTCCTACTTTACCTACTTCTCCTCCTCGTTCTCCCACTGAGGGTGACCACACTCCACCAGGTTCACCATTATTTGTGGAACACTATTCAGAGGAAGTACAACCAGATCAGGATCCCTGGGATCCTTATGATCCAGACCCGGTTATTAATACTGACCCAGAGTTGTATTGTGCTAGACCTTCCTCTCCAGAGGATACTACCAGTTACAAACAAGTCATTGCTGGGGCAGCTGCATACCATAATGTACCTTTACATAAGGATCCTATTGAACATGATTTTTTTTTGTTTGACACGCCACCACACACACACACGAACACCCAGTATCTCCCTAAGCTGTCGGGTATGATGTGGCATGCAAACATTTTCCAAGCGCCTGTCCCTTCCAGAATAATAATGCCAGGGGGTCTGGTTAAAAAAAAAAATACAAGCCAGCACCTTCTAACCATTTATTTATCTGATCACAAATGCCACCATACTCATAGTGGCTACTACCGCCAGGAAAAAGGCTAATAGCCATGCCCCTGGAGACTCTCCCTCACCTGACAAAAAGAGTAAAAAGATTAATGCGGCAGGCAAAAGAGTGGCTGTGCAAGGTGCTAATCATTGGACGATAGTCAATTTGCAGGACTTGCTCTCTCAATATGATAGAGCTCACTGGAATGAAATGGAGGATCTCCTCCAATATCTCCCAGAGGGGCAAACCATTGCTGACAACTCTATTAGGTGTGCACTGGATCCTGCGTGTACCGCAGCAAGAGGTCCTAATTTGAACCAAGTGTCCCAATTAGAAGACATGAATGGGCTAGTTGCCCTGGTTTTAAGTTAGAAGTACAGCAAGCAGTTTTAAATATGCCTGTCAATAAAGAACACCTCTTTGGTCCACAAGTTGATTCCACCTTGGAAAAAACAAAAAAAGGACACTGGCACTGCAAAGGCCATGGTAACTCTTCAGTCACAAGCACCTAGGGGATTTTTTCATTGTCTACTCTATAGAGGGTGTTACAAATCAGCGACTTCATCAGAACCTTCCACCTCTCAAAACTAAAAGAGCCTCTGGTGTAAGAAAGGGAGGCCTGTTTGAGGGGCATTCAGAGGTGGTAATTTCAGAGGTAGGGGCAAAAACCACTCTGGGGGGGGCTCAGGTTCCACAACAAAACACTGACTACCTCAACATGCTCATCACCACCACATTCACCTAATGGCAGAATATCTCCCAGTGACGAACAACAACTTTTCAGACCTGTACAGCAGGATGCATCAAATGGGAACTCCACCCACCAGTCCTTAAAAAAATAATTCAAAAAGTGGGGAAATCCTCATATAGATCTTTTTGCCACAACAGAAAATGCAAAATGCCCAAACTTTGCATCCAGGTACCCTCACCCCCTCTCTAAGGGTAATGCCCTATGGATGAACTGGTCAGTGATATTTGCTCACACTTTTCCACCTCTCCCACTCATTCAATTTCTGATTCGCAAGCTCAAACAGACATCACTAACTACGATACTGGTAGCGTACACATGGGCACATCCACCTTGGTTCACAATGCTTCTGGGCCTCTTCCAAGTTCCTCACAAGAAGCTCCCTAACAGGCCGGATCATCTCACACAGGACTGTGGACGGATCAGGCATCCAGACCCCAAATCGCTCAACCTAGAGAAATGGCTCCTGAAGTCATAGAATTTGGTTATCTCAATTTACCTCCTGCATGTATGGAAATTTTGAAGGAGGCACGCAGACCGACAAAGGGAGCATGTGCTACAGCAAATTGGAAATGTCTATTTGCTACTTCCAGTCCAAACACATTGATCCAATTAAAGCATCAGTCCACAACAATATTTGCTACTTGCTACACTTGCAAAAAAGCCAGTTTAGCACTCTGGTGCCACAAATAGAACAAAACTATATGTTTCGTCAAAATCCAAGAGGACACCAAAGCATCTTTTACTGCATTACCAACAGACATCAAAGGAGCATGAACACACTGAGGAAAAAAATGAATAACAATTAGATTTTTCAAGAACAGCAACATTGACTACAAGGTTCAGAGAATGATCAGGGGGTATGGATAACACCCTTTTTAGATTTTTGTCACAACTTTCACCACAATCCACACAAAAGGACAACCAGCGCACGTGCAACATCTGCCTCTTGATAGATCACAAGTCAAAGGGGTGTGCAGAAGGACACAGGCTTCAACAAATGCGGGGTAGCACACCTAGGGTGCACCAGAGCCAAGCTGAAACCTTCAGACTCTAAGCATGCAAAATCAGCCTTGACACCAAAATCCTTGTCAATTGTAGGCAGGCAAAAGCTGAAAGAGCTGCACAGGTGCAAGCATAAAAGCACTGGAGGAGGCAATCCCTCTGAACTGTCCTCAACACAAAATGGAAGCCTTGATTAACAGAAAGGGGGAGATGGATTCCCTGAAACCCTACCAATTTCCTCTGAAAGCAACGAAAGAGGGTCAGCCAACAAGGTTTTACAAAGTTGGATCCTCTTGCTACACCAGAACTGCAGGAAGAGGTTAAGGTGGATTTGCTAGAGTACGAAGAGGAAACCGAGGAAGGCCCAGTTGAGCAGGAGCCCTTCCAGGGATAAGAACCTACAGATGACTGGCAGACCTATCCAGACCCTCCTTCTCTCCCTGACAATATTACAGTATTATATGATATTATAATACTATAATAAGGAGGGGGCAGATACTTAGAGCATCCAACTCAAAGCGGACCGATTTTTCCTGCTATGAACGCACTTTTCCTGTCAAAAGTGGAATCCGTTCCTACCCAGTGTATTGGACAGGTGCTGTGAAGCCTCAGTAAAACCAGCTGCAGCAAAGGAAGCCATACCATGGGTAGAAAAGAAATCAGGCACTCTGCCCGAGATCCACCTACATCAAGGGCAATGTACTTGCAGACGCCCTGATGGTCTCAACAGCATGAAAGAGAGCAAACACACCAATCGTGACCGGCCCCTCTCGATAAGGAGAGCAAGCAAGTGGTCCGGGTGGAGCAGAAGATGGAGGTCAGTGGCAGCGCAATTAAACATTGCAAACCACAGCACACTACTAAACAGATATGTCCCCCAAGAACATTGGAAACACCTCCCTAAGGCATCACTTGCTGTGACAGACACTGCCAGCAGACAATTGGGTGTAGCCACAACTGAGACACACCTAACTGTGTCTGGTACCAAGCAAGCAGTGCAAGCCTCTGTGATCAATACGTCATTCGGTGGAGCACATGAAAAAGATAGATGAGACTGTCAAAGCAATGGGGGGTTTACAATTCAAATGGCCTTTTTAGGAGGAATTAACCCAAAGAGAATACCCAAAAGCGGAGGCTGGCAGACTAACTTCACTTGCCTCCTTCATGCCACTTAGTGGTCTACCAAATGCATGTTGCAATAGAAGTATGGATCATCATTGCAACACACCTTGTGAGGGAAGGCCAGAGGGAGGGCCAGAGGAAGGGGAACTGCCTGAGAATGTCAGGACCCTCCAACAAGTGACGTAATAACAGACTCCCTCATATACGGAAAAACCTTTAGGATTTAGAATTGGGGGTTCATACAAGAGCGGAAGAAACTTGCCCCTGACAAGTTTATTGCGGACCTCATTGAGTACGGTTACTACATAGTACTGTTAAAAAATTTTTTTTTAAAAAAGCCTCCAACAATTGGAACACAAGAAAAGGCTGGCAGCAAAAAAGAACAGTTGCATCTATTGCAAGAGGTCTGTGATCTCTTGCTCAAAAAGGTGATAACGACAAGTATCAACAAAGGAAAACGACCAACTACTTTTATTTCCCCGCACCAGAAGACACTCAGAACCGTATTAGATCTAAGAACATGGACCAGTTTCAAAAGACACAAGTTCAAGATGACAACACTGCAGGAAGTAATTCTACGTTTGTTAAAAGGGGACCGTATGGCCACCCTAGAACTCAAGGAAGCCTACCTGCACATACCAATGAACTGCGAACACAAGAAGTTCTACTGCACGTCGTGGACAACATATATTACCAGTTCAAGGTGCTACCTTTTGTGATAGTCTGGTCCAAGTTTTTTCACAGTGTCTTGCAGTAGTTATGCACACTTGCGGAGAAGAGGAATCCATGTTTACCACATCTAGAAGATTGGCCGATAAAGGTGAAGTTGTTTGAACAGTGCCAGGACAATATACAAACCATGCTACGGGTGCTGCACAAACTGTTTTTTCCTGAACTAAGAAAAATCGTCCCCAAACTTAGGGAAGTGGCGCAGGCCCTTACTTTATAGATAGTAAACAGACTGAGTCGGCGTGTGTCCTATAGGAAGCATTCAACGCTGGTATATCTGTCCAAGCTCAGGCCCTGATGGGGGGAAAGAAAAAAGAGGGTAAACTCGAATACCAAGCCATTAAGCGAGATATTAATTCTTTAGAGGCTATAGCACTTTAGGAGTGGACTGCTGACCCTAGACATCAACTCTGGCTCCAGGAGCATGACCTGTGTATACTTGCGGAAGACGGGGCGTGTGCCTATGCACTGGTGATACTATGCTGGCTATACAACATAGGGGACAAAGCCAACATGCTTGGCTGGACAATAGGGATAAAAAGCACAGCTGGGTGTTAGAAGTCCCCGACTCTGGCGCTGTTAATAGGGCAGATCTGCCCTCTAGAAAAGGATGACCCTCCAGTGCCTTATTTATGTGCTACAGAATACACCTTTTAAGGCCCCTCCAGAGTTCTTCTGTAAGATTAAGCATGAAGCCCGCCTTTTGTTACAGATGCGGCAGTTGGTCACGGCTTGGGCAAGGTCCAACAAAAGGAGTGTATGATGATGGTGACTGGCAGTCCCAGACATTTTGAAGTACTACTGGGCAGCTCAACTGGGGATTGTCAATATCTGGGTATTTACGTATCGCAGCGAACCAGCCTACTTTGTAGGGAGACTTTGGGCCACAGGGGACATCTGCAAATACTTGATAGACGAGGTAAGGAACAGCAAATCTCTTTTCATTCCATACAGTGATATGCACCTGGAGAGAGGCTACCAATTTTTTGGGATGGGGAAGAAAGCTCACTAACCAAACCCTGCTATGGGACAGCGATTTATTACGAGAGGTGTGGCACCTGAAAGGCTTTACAAAGTGGAACTTGACTGATATAGAAAGCTTGGGATATCTGGAGGGGACCGGCACTAGTTGGGTTTTAGGTCCTGCAACAAGAATACAAGCTAGCAAAGACTGAGCAGTATAAATGCCTAAAGGGTTGGCATACTCTTAGGAGGCATATTGTATAAGGGGATTATCTCCAGAAGGCAACGCTTCTTGAAGACTGCCTTCCCATGAAACCTATAGGTGATGAAGCCTTTTCTAGGGTATTTAAAAACTTAAAATAATAAACTATAATCAACAATTCCCCTAACCTACTGGCGGCCTTGAAAGAGGCCTGGGTGAGAGACCTAGATGACTACTGGGCAGAGGCCCTCCAAGGCCCACAGGAGATGGCGATTCGTACCCATTTTCTGATAGGTGCGTCTGAGAATCCTTCACTGATCATACTGCTCCCGACTCCTACTTCACAAAATGGAAAAGGGGGACTCGACCCTGCATTCAAGAGTGTGGGCAGGACTGTACATTCTTTGATATCCTCGGAGTGTCCTACAGCTCTTTTGGGGTGAATTGACTCGGAGAATGTTCCAAGTGTTAACTCTGGAGATACCCCTTAAGGACAAATGACTCCCCTTGACAATAACTTGGGAAGCAGCCTGGCTGAAATACTAAAAGTTGTGGCTGATGGGTTGCTGCATGTGGCTAAACAGAATATAGCACGGAGCTGGGGTACGGCAGCCCTTCCCCTCCCTCAGATAGAAGACTAGGAGTCTGACCTAGACTGGTGTCAACGTGCAGAGCAAGCGTTCCACCAAAGCAGGGGCTGCCCGAAGAAGTAGGAAAAAGTGTGGGGTGATTCGCACGACTTTCAAGAACACTGAGTTTGGGGGGTGCAGTTGGGGAGGGAAAGTTGGACCCCTTCAATTGAAAGTCTACTATTCTTTTGCTAGGTACAATAAAACTCTATGAAGACTTAGGAAATAAAAATTAAAAAAAAACATATCCAGAGATGTTTTACTGATTGAGCTGGTGATGGGTAGCTCCTAATTCCCTTGACCTCTTGAACAGTAGACTCTTACTAATTCTCAGAATTTCCCTTTTCGTTACTTTCAACAGAAGAATGCTCTTTTTTTTTTTTTCACTTTTACTTTTAAGCAAAGAATGCTCTGTCACCCATTGGTGGAGGTGTTTCAGGTAGGTTCGTTTCCTAGTCTGGTTTAGTAAATTGGAGGTGAATTGTATACCTTGTCATACATTTGGAAGTGGAGTAGTGGGTCATCAGTGCACCTATTTTCAGTTCATGTATATAGTCCATTACCTTTGAGTGAGCCAAAGCACACCTATAATGGGAGACAGATTTAAGGTTTTGGGTGGGTTGGAGAGATGAGGTAAGCAGAATCCTTTTGTTGCAGATCTCTCAAGTTACCCAGTTCCAAGTGTAGCTGATCAAAACCACGTTTTTTGCTTTGCGTTCCAGTGTTGTAATTCCGATTTTATGATGGGAACAAAACTACAAATCCCAGAGTGCCAAGAAACTGGATTGAATGAGCCACTTATACTTGGAAACCCAAGAACTGTGTGTTTTCTTATGTCAGTATTGATGATTTAGTTTGGTGACTTGGGGCGTTTACTGTGCAGTGTGTTGTGTCTGGAATAGTAGAACTTGGTTTCTGCATGTTTGCCCTCGACCAGAACAAGGGTTGTCCTTTATGTGGTGTTGGCATCAGGATGGGTTCCGCACACTACTAGCCAGAAGCCTTTCATGGAACAGGAGCGGGTGTTCTGCAGCATACAGGAACTTTTTTATAAGCATGTTTTGAATAAAATAAATGTGTCGTATTCATATCGCGTTGGTAGTTAAGTTGTGCTGTTTTTAGGTTATCTGCAAAGCGGTGATTAATTTGTTTTTGCATCACAGTAGCTAAGATTACTCCCAAAGTGTTTCTAGTATGTTCCCGAAAGTCGTCGTAGCCATTAGCCCTGAACTGCAATTTTTAAACCCGATATTCTTTGCTAGGATACGAGCAGCTGGTCTTTGTTACGAACGTGAGAGTCAGGGCTTCGCTGTAGCAACATCATAATATTTACAACGATCATAAGCACCATACAGTTCAGCAGTTGGCTTATCCTGAAATAATGTTGGAGAGAGCCCCTAATTTTTTTTATCTCGCACTTGTACACGATGCTAGAAGTATTTAGAGGTTTAAATGCTGTCTCCGTTGTCGGGTTAATTGGCTGGTGTGGCACGTTGTACATCTGCTGCCTCTTATACGTGTTTCAGTGTGAAATGTGCTTGCAGCCTGTCAGCATTAGCATACGTGAGCATTGTCTCACTGGGGCCCTCTTCTTGGTGCTTCAGAGACGGTAGGGGGCATGGAAGGCACGTCTGTGGCCTGCTCGTTATCCTTTGTTCTCTCTAACTGGCACTGCCTGCGTACCAGCCAGTCTGTACTTCGTCTGGCTAATGACACTGTCTCGAAGCAGCATTTGGTTGCTGGTGCAGGACGCTGAAGAGACCCACTCGTGTGACGCATTAATTCTCACGCCTTCCTCTTTGTGGCGCGAGCCGGACCTTTGTGTGATTCATCTTAAGGCATCGTCAGGACAAATGATTCAGCAAGGCACAAGCAAGCTGGTAATTTCTATTCCCAGCAGGAGGCACAGCTGCACTGATCTTATTCTGTTAAATGATCGAGGGCGTCTTAGTTTTAACATCTGTTCCTTTCGCCACGGAATCTGAAACACAATTATATTTTTATTTATGAAAATATCCTTTGTAAATCAGCCTACTAGACAGTGCAAGATATCTGGTTGCAAAAGATCTGTTGGCAGTTTATCAAAATCTTGCAGTGGGCTTAAAGCCTGCGCATTGCTTGCCATTGGTTGCCTTTGTCACTCATCTGCTTGGTTCTTATTCAATGGCTTTCTTTATCCGTCTTGTTTTGTCCCTCTTCTTGAGCATATCCTCTTAACTTGTGCCCTTTCACTGCTCACTTATTAGGGTACTACCTTTTCTTTTTCCATGAGAGTGCATGTGTTTTTCAACTGTTTCCTTTGCGTGTTGCTCTCTCGCCCCTGTGCTTCTTCCCTGCACTGCTTCCCTGCACTGCTGTGTACTTCCTGCCCACCACTCTGTGTTTCTCTCTTTTGTGCTTGTGCTTCTGTGGTGTTCTCCCCCTCTTATGCCTTTAACCCACCTACCCTGTGTGCTTCTTTTCTCCTACCTCCCACTCGCTACCCTATTGCTGCCCACCAACAGTGGGCTGCCCCCTCCCTTTAAAAAAAAAAATCGGCACTTTAATCATTTTTTTTATTTTTTTTAAGTTTACCACTAATGCAGGTGATTCAATCAGTAAATTAAAATAAATTAAATGGCTCCTGTGTCACTACGCAAGTTTGTGCCTCTGTTCTGATGCATACATACATCAGTGGAATGACGTGACCGCAGTGGTACCTTTTTGTTGAGATGTGACTTATTGTTAAGGTGAGACTTATTGGCTTTGACACTGCAGTCATTTTACTGACACTTTGGTAAACGAGTGAGCTTGGTGACCTCACTTGCTTACCAGACAATCGTGAGCCCACTCTGGTGATGCAACTGTCGTAGATTTTTTTTATTTTTTATTTTTTACAGTGTTGCAAAGGCAACGGCCAAGTATACCATTTGCTTTTATTAACCTTTTTCAGCAAAACCTGGCCCCTTTGCATGAAAATCAAGACAATAAGCATGTCTTTGTTGCCATGAGTTGCGAATGCTCTAGTAAAACCAACAGAATTTGGGAGCAGTTAGCAAATGTCTTGCAATATACATGGCCTCTAAGCAGAAATGAGATTTGATGGAAGCGAGTGATGGTCCATGCTGAGTTATTGTCCACAGTTTGTGGTACCCATTCATTGCAAATGGGCAGCGTAACTGTGTAGTCCTCTTGGGCAAACCTATGAGAAACAGGAGTGACTCCTTTTGGAGTGGACGATCATGATTTTCCCCTAGGATAGGAACCGCCCATACGGATCATGCGTGTACCAGAAACCAAGGTCTCCCTTGAAGGCCTCTGTGTAAAATGTGACGACCTGTAAAAGTTGTGCAGTTTGTGGCATTATTAAGGTCTAGGGGTTGTGGAAGTTACCTTTGAAGACTATTATCCACGTTGAAATCCTAGCCTTGCTGAAGCAAGGTCGGTAAATGTTCTCTGCAAACCGTTTTTCAGGGGCCAGCAAGACTGCTTTCTTCTACATTTTTTTCTGAACCGCTAGTCAGCTTGTGGTGCAAGCATGTTAACATAGGAAGGTAGCCTGGAGGCCCACTGGTTTTCCAGAGTACAGTAGAAGATTGACCCTTGAGCTCCTGCTTCGTGAAGATATTTTTAAAGGGTAAAAAACAAATAGCATAGCCCGTTTGACATGGAAAGCCAGTCCAGTCAACTACACATGCATTCTCTTTTAGTCATTCATGTTGCCATAGCTTAGTCTTATTTCTTGTTGAATTGAAGCAAGTGCCTGTGTTTCCCTTCTGTCGCTCCTCTCCCCTGTACCAAAAGACATTGGCTCGTTTCTCCCAAGACCGCTTACATTTGTTTGTATAATCTCTAAAGTACATGTAGAATATTTTTTTCTTTTCTCACCATTCATTCAATTATATTTAGAGCAAGCTACTCTCCCAAAGGGTCTCAAGGCGCTGTGGGGTATGTCCTTGTGGGTTCATTCAAAGAGCCAGGTCTTGAGGTCCTTCTAGAATTGAGGTAGCAAAGGGGACTGTCTGAGGTGGAGAGGCAAGGTGTGCCTGATCTTCCTCTAGCCGAGGACTTCTTTATGCGGGGTATGGTGGTGAGCGACTGCTGGCAGGAGCGTAGAGGTCTGTAAGGGGAGTACCAGTTGCTGCGGTGGCTGAGCTGGCTGGGTCGGATAATGTAGAGGGCTCTGTAGGTGTGTACGAGGAGTTTGAAGTTGCTCCTCTTCTCGACTGTGAGCCAGTGGAGGTCTCTCGGGTGTCCTGTGATGTGTTCTCGAGTGGGATGTTCAGGATGAGCCTGGCGGTGGCGATCTGGATTTGTTGCAGCTTGCCCAGTTTCTTCTTGGTGGGTCCGGCATAGAGGGCATTGCTGTAGTCAAGTCTGCTTGTGATCAAGGCATGTGTCATGGTTTTGCGGCAGTCGCTTGGTATCCATCTGAAAATTTTCAGTAGGAGTCAGAGGGTGTGGAAGCAGGTGGATACAGTGGAGTCTACCTGTCTGGTCATGGTGAGGGCTGTGTCGAGGACAACGCCGAGGTTTCGTGTGCGGTTTGTCTGGGGAGAGGGACTGCCCAGTGTTGAGGGCCACCAGGAGTTGTCCGAGGCAGAGGCGGAATGTCCCAGGATGAGGATCTCGGTCTTGTTGGTGTTCAGCTTAAGGCAGCTCTCCTTCATCCAAGTGACGACTGCTTCCATCCAGTCTTTGAAACTCGTCTTGGCTGTTGAGGGGTTTTCGGTCAGAAAGATGATCAGCTGGGTGTCATCAGCATAGGAGATTATGTTCATACCATAGTGCCTGACAATTTTGGAGAGCAGGGTCGTGTAGGTGGTGAACAGAGTGGGCTGAACGAGGATCCTTGGGGTACTCCACAGCTGATTTCTGTAGGTTCTGACAGGTGTGGCTGAAGCCTGACTTTCTGTGATCTGCCTGTCAGGAAGGAGTGTATCCATCGAGGGGCCTTGCCTCGTATGCTTGCTGTTGTGTCGAGGTGCTGACAAGTTGTTCACTAATGAGCACAGACTTCCAGTTTACTGTGTCCCCAGATCACTAATTCTTGTGTCTTCAGTGCATCTTTGACAGGTCTCCAGCAGTGGCGGCTGCCACCAATCTAAAGGGATGGGGGTTGGCTGTTAGGGGAATAATAAAACAATTAAGAAAAAAGCAACTTACCTGCTGATCCCGCTGCCAGCCGCCTCTGTCACTGCTCTCTTTCAGGCAGTCACTGGGGCACAGGCTCCTAATCCAGATGCTGCTCTCAAGCTATGCAAGGCATGAGAGCAGCACCAGGATTGGCCTAAGCGGGCTGGACTGACACTCGCTCAGACACACGGAGCCTTTACCATTTCTCCACCCGGCTGAGTAACACAGCTGAGTTGGAGAAATGTAATGCATGCTGGTCTGGCTGGCCTTACATGGCCAAACTGACATGCACACTTTACAGTGACCACCACTCCTTCCTGCCATTGCCCGGCTCTGCCCCACCCTAGACTTGCATGGCTCAGTTGAAATTAAAAAATAAAATGATAATAACATTGTTTTATTAGCATTTTATTTTTCATTTGCTGGCACTGAGGCAACGCTCCTCTGCTATTACGGAGGAGCCCCCGCCCCCCCTCCCGGTCTCCAATTCAACCACGGATTCCCATTCCTTCTCTCACTTTAACAGTTTGTATTCGTCCACTAACACTTTCACACTCTGCAATGTTTCAGACTCTTAATTTACGATACAGTCTACCCTCCAGTTTCTCTTTGGATTTAATCAGAACCTGTCCACTTATTTGGTATATTCTATTTAGGGTCTGGACCTGCATGTTGGTAACCGTTTTAATATCTTACTTATTTTTTGAGTTATATTCCATACCGCTTCTGTCTGGGGCTCTGCTACAAGCCATGTGTAAGTCTTTCTCCTATACTTTTTTCGATGCTGTAAATTGATTCTCTCTGATTAAAAATTTGTTACTTCTCACTTGTTGGGGGAAAAAAAAATTGGTAATCCGAACAAAGTATGGGAGGGGAAATGTTAGTTCCCATAGCAACTTCCATTCTTTTAATTAGACGCATCGAGTTCATCGACTCTTTTACCATCCTGCCTCTATGGAACCAATACTGTACTTGCTGTATTTATAAATATGTGCTGGCACTTTGCATAACTAGGAATGTAAGTCCAGTTCCAGGCATGGTGTGCTGTAAGGGAAGATCGGTGCTACCAGTGCCTGCATGCATGCTCCCAATTACAGTTGTTCAGTTGAAGAAGCTGCGTCTCATCGTTTCATGGCACCGTGGGCTTTAATAGCTATAAAAACGCAGGTTCAAGATTATCAACTTTAATTTGGTTATGTATGCAATTTAGAGGCAGCGTTGCCACTCCATGCCATCTCATAACAGTGAATCAGTAGGACTGGACACATGGTACCTTGACACAGTGCATGCCCTCAGTTACGTTTGTGTATATTCAAAAGTTCATAGCATACATTAGAAAAAAAAACATTAGTATCTGCTTTGGTGTTTGCATTTAGAAAGCACATTACGGAATGTCTACTTGCTGCTTTGGCCTTCATTTACTGATTTTTGTATGAACCATGCTTGCGTCCTTTGTCCAGATTAAGTAAAAAAAAAAAAGAAAAAAAAATTGTAAACATTTGTATTCCTGATGTTTAAATGCCTTAAAGATTTATAAGTGAATATGCAATGGTTTGTATTCTTTATCGTCGCAAAAAATGTTTCTAAGAACCATGGATGATGTATATCTGCTTTGCATCCTTTCTGCAGGCAATAAGTAACAAGGACCAACACAGCATATCATACACACTGTCCCGTGCCCAAACTGTTGTGGTGGAGTATACTCATGACAGTAACACTGATATGTTTCAGGTAAGGCAGAAAATGTGGGTGCCCTGAATTTCTTTGATCTATTGTCTTTCATTTATGTTGCGCTTATTCGTTGCAATGTCCCCACACTTATCAGGATGCCAAAGTATTACGAACAAGCGTGTTTTTTTTTTTTTTTTTTTTTTTGCTGTATGTAGGTACGAATTGATTTGCATGGTCAACTCAGGGGAGCAGATCTGAATTTTCCAATCGTCAGATCAGTTCTTTCCTTGGATAGAACATCTGTATTAGTTTCAGTATAGCATTTTGTCATAAAGTTGAGTATGTGGCGTAACAGCCAGAGCTGGCAACTTTGGAGCTCTGGAACCAAGTTTGAGCCTCTGCATCGACTTAACAGCCTGTGATTCTGGGCAAATCATTTAATCTCCCCGTGCCTACCAAAAAGTGAAGGTGTCCTTGTGTTACATAACTTGTGCTCGTGTAAAGTGCTCCAATGCCTTTGGGTCGAGTTCCGCAATATAAAACTGAAAATAAAAACAAAGTTGTCATCGCCTTGAATTAGAAACCTGTTGTAGAGAACTTATATTTTGATTCATTAAATATATCATATGTGGTATGCTGAACATTGGATAACACATACATTTCTCAATGTATTGTATTGTAATAGTATTTATATAGCAGTTACTACCCCTGACAAGGCTTTGAAGGGCTTTTCGGCGAGTAGCACGCTACTCTGGAACCCAAGAGGAATTAGTGGTGGATTAGTATGGGTAAATATGAGTACAGTTTTAATATTTTTATGAGTTAATTTGAGCAGAGGATATGTGAGTTTGTTAGTTGGATTGATTAGAGTAATGGAGGGATAGAGGAGTGAAGAATCCAGAAGTGTCAATTGGAGTTTATAGTAATAGGATTTAGCTTGGGATGAGAGAGAGAGAGAGAGAGAGAGAGAGAGAGAGAGAGAGAGAGAGAGAGAGAGAGAGAGAGAGAGAGAGAGAGAGAGAGAGAGAGAGAGAGAGAGAGAGAGAGAGAGAGAGAGAGAGAGAGAGAGAGAGAGAGAGAGAGAGAGAGAGAGAGAGAGAGAGAGAGAGAGAGAAGAGAGAGAGAGAGAGAGAGAGAGAGAGAGAGAGAGAGAGAGAGAGAGAGAGAGAGAGAGAGAGAGAGAGAGAGAGAGAGAGAGAGAGAGAGAGAGAGAGAGAGAGAGAGAGAGAGAGAGAGAGAGAGAGAGAGAGAGAGAGAGAGAGAGAGATATATAATGGGGGAGAATTTAGTAGGGTTGTTTGGAAGATCATGGTAGTAAACTGAGGTTTGGGTGACCTAGATGTGGAAGAGGAGGGAAGAGCTTAGGTAGGGTTATTTGGAGATGAAAGTAGTAGAATGGGTTTGGGATGAGTCAGAGTTGGGATGGAGGATAGATTGTCTACCTATCACCATATGTCATGTCTCTATCAAAGTAAATCTTACAAGAGAGTACATTTATAATTTTTTTATTATCATTTTATTTCTATATACATACTTTAATCTGTAATTTATTATTCATTATTTAATTTACTTATTTATAATTTGAATTTTATTTATAGATTTTTATTTATTTTAAATGTTCTCTAGTACAGTAGGACTAGAGTAATAGATATGTAAATACAAAGGTAAGGGAATATATATTCAAGGAATAGAGTAATGGATATAGAAATGAGAAGAAAAGTAGTATTGTATAAACACAGACTTTCAAGATTTGTAATATTTGAAGTTAATGAGTGTACTTTTCTAATCTTTATTTCTTTCCTCAATTTTTGAATGGTGAAATGCTTATGATAAAACATTTGAGTGTGATATAAAAGAAGAGCAGGGATTCATAAGTATCTAATAAAATAACTTATCTAGGAGCTATGCAATGACCCTTGAACATGTTAAGCATAGAATAACACACATGTATGTGTGTATATATACACACACACATATATGTTCGATGGCATGTGTAGCTGCAGATACACATGCTGTGCATTATCCTGCCATCTAGTGTTGGGCTCGGAGTGTTAAAAGTTGTTTTTCTTCGAAGAAGTCTTTGTGAGTCACGAGATCGAGGGACTCCTCCCCTTTCGGCTCCATTGCACATGGGCGGCGACTCCATCTTAGATTGTTTTATTTCTGCCATCGGGTTTGGACGTGTTCCTCTTCACTCCGTGTTTCGGTTCGGAAAAGTTAGTTAACAATCGGAAGATTCAACTGTATTGTTTGCGTTCGGTATCTGGTTAGCAATAGCACATCGACACCGAAGAAAAGAAGAGTTCCGGCAGCCCTTCGGGGCTTCCACTCCCCGGCGGGGCCTCAGCGGCCCGACCGCGTGCGTCTTCAAGGCTCATGGAACGGACCCTATTCTGCTTCTGCCCCAAATGCCACGTTAAGTATCCTTATACAGACCAGCATTTGGTCTGTAATTTGTGTTTGTCCCCCAAACACAGAGGATACCTGCGAGACCCGTCTGCATTTCGGTCGAAGAAAACGCTACGGGACCGGAGAGCTCGAAGGCTTCAAATGGCGTTGACGCCGGCTGGACACCCCGACGTCGAAGAAGAGGAGACATTCTCCATTCCTGATTCGGACTCGGATGAGCCCGAGAGTGAGCAGCCGGCGAGGCAACAAACCGTGAGTAAAACAGCCCCGGCCAAAACTCACACAAAAATAATGAAAGCCCAGGGGACGCCACCGCCAACAGGCCTGGCTTAACCCGTAAGCACGGTGAACAAGCATCGGCACCGAAAAAGGGAACACACATGCCGAAGACATCTGACTCCGGTCGAGATACCGGCACAGAGTATACTCGGCACCGAGATACCAGCTCCGAACAAACTCGGCACCGAGATATCGGCACCCCAAAACCAAAAAAGGTGGCTTCGGAGCCTAAAAAAGACTGCTGAAAAGGTTTTGGTGCTGAAAAATCCAGCCTCGGAGCCGAAACAAAGCTCCTATACCGAAGAACAAGGCCTTTCATCACAACTACAAGGCCATAAGTTTGGACAAGAACTAGAAGCGGGAGAGCCAGACTATACACAAAGAAGGCTCCATATACAAAAGGACACAGGGAAAATAAGAACTCTTCCCCCAATTAAAATGAAACGGAAACTCGCTTTCCAGGGAACTGAAAAACAGCCAAAAGCAAAAGTGGCTAAAGAGAAAACTCCACCATGTTTTTCTCCACAGCCATCACCACAGCACTCACCGCAACTGTCCCCAATGGCAACACCCCCAATGATGCAATCACCAACGCACACAGGGATGAGCCAAGATGACCCAGATGCATGGGATCTATACGATGCACCAGTATCTGACAATAGTCCGGATTGCTACCCGGCAAGACCATCACCACCAGAAGACAGTACTGCTTACATTCAGGTGGTTTCCAGAGCAGCTACTTTTCACAACGTTGCACTGCATTCTGAACCTATAGAGGATGACTTCTTATTCAATACCCTGTCATCAACACATAGCCAATACCAGAGTCTGCCTATGTTACCAGGCATGTTAAAACACGCGAAACAGGTGTTTCAAGACCCAGTCAAAGGCAAAGCCATCACACCTAGGGTGGAGAAAAAGTACAAACCTCCCCCTACGGACCCTGTGTACATCACGCAACAACTAACACCTGACTCAGTGGTGGTAGGGGCAGCCCCGAAAAGGGCAAACTCAGACTTCTGGGGATGCACCACCACCCGACAAAGAAAGTTGAAAGTTCAATGCAGCAGGGAAAAGAGTTGCAGCACAAGCAGCCAATCAATGGCGCATTGCCAATTCACAGGCTTTATTGGCAAGATATGAGAGAGCTCATTGGGACGAAATGCAACATTTCATTGAACATCTACCCAAAGAGTTTCAGAAGCGTGCACAACAAGTGGTTGAGGATGGCCAAAGTATCTCCAACAACCAAATAAGATTGGCGATGGACGCAGCGGACACAGCTGCCAGAACATTAAACACAGCGGTCACCATTCGGAGACACGCATGGCTACGCACCTCCGGATTTAAGCCAGAGATCCAGCAGGCTGTGCTGAATATGCCTTTTAATGGACAACAGTTGTTTGGGCCGGAGGTGAATACAGCTATAGAAAAGCTGAAAAAAGGCACAGACACGGCCAAGGCCATGGGTGCGCTCTACTCCCCACAGAGCAGAGGCACCTTTAGGAAGCCACACTTTAGAGGGGTGTCTCGGGCCCAAAGCACAGAACCTTCAACCTCACAGGCCAGACCCACATACCAGGGCCAATACCAAAGAGGAGGCTTTCGGGGACAATATAGGGCTGGACAGTTCCCTAAAACAAGAGGGAAATTCCAAAGCCCAAAAAACCCCACAAACTAAACAGTGACTCCAATGTCACAAATCCCTAACACATAACACCAGTGGTGGGGAGACTCACAGATTATTACAAAAATTGGGAAGACATAACTACGGACTCGTGGGTCCTAGCCATTATCCAACATGGTTATTGCACATAATTCCTACAATTAGCACCAAATGTGCCTCCAAAAGCACACAACATGTCCAAACACTTAGATCTATTACAACTAGAAGTCCAAGCGTTGTTTAAAAAAGAAGCAATAGAACTAGTACCCAACCATCAGAAAGGAACAGGTGTTTACTCCCTGTATTTTCTAATAACAAAAAAGGACAAAACACTGAGACCCATCTTAGATCTCAGAACACTAAATCTTTACATCAAGTCAGATCACTTTCACATGGTGACACTTCAAGACGTGATTCCCTTGCTCAAACAACAAGACTACATGTCAACCTTAGACCTCAAGGATGCTTACTTCCATATACCCATACATCCTTCCCACAGGAAATACTTAAGGTTTGTAATTCAAGGAGTACATTACCAATTCAAAGTGTTACCATTTGGGATAACAGCAGCACCAAGAGTATTTACAAAATGCCTTGCGGTAGTAGCTGCACATATCAGAAGACAGCACTTACACGTATTCCGGTACCTAGACGATTGGTTAACAAAAACCAGCACTCCGAAACAGTGTCTTCAACACACAAAATACGTCATAGAAACCCTTTACAAGCTAGGGTTCTCAATAAACTACCTAAAATCACACTTACAACCGTGTCAAATACAACAATACTTAGGAGCAACAATCAACACAGAAAAAGGGATTGCCACTCCAAGTCCACAAAGGGTACAAGCATTCCAAAACGTAATACTAAACATGCACCCAAACCAACAGTATCAAGTAAGGTTTGTGATGAAACTTCTAGGCATGGTGTCTTCATGCATAGCCATTGTCCCAAACGCAAGATTACACATGCGGCCCTTACAACAGTGCCTAGCAACACAATGGACACAGGCACAGGGTCAACTTCAAGATCTAGTGTTGATAGACCGCCAGACACACTCCTCGCTTCAATGGTGGAATCCTATAAATGTAAACCAAGGGCGGCCTTTCCAAGACCCAGTGCCTCAATACGTGATCACAACAGATGCTTCCATGGTAGGGTGGGGAGCACACCTCAACCAGCACAGCATCCAGGGACAATGGGACACTCAACAAAAACCGCTTCATATAAATCAACTAGAACTACTAGCAGTGTTTCTAGCATTAAAAGCATTTCAACCGTTAATAGCCCACAAACACATTCTTGTCAAAACAGACAACATGACAACAATGTATTACCTAAACAAACAGGAAGGGACACACATCACAGCTGTGTCTCTTAGCACAAAAAATTTGGCATTGGGCGATTCACAATCACATTCGCCTAATAGCACAGTACATCCCAGGAATTCAAAACCAGTTGGCCGACAATCTCAGTCGAGATCACCAACAGATCCACGAATGGGAAATTCATCCCCAGATACTGCAAACTTACTTTCAAAACTGGGGAACACCGCAAATAGACCTATTCACGAGAAAAGCAAACGCAAAATGCCAAAACTTCACATCCAGGTACCCACACCCTCACTCCAAGGGCAATGCGTTATGGATGAGTTTGTCAGGGATATTTGCTTACGCTTTTCCCCCTCTCCCACTCCTTCCATATCTAGTAAACAAATTGAGTCAAAACAAACTCTAACTAATACTAGTAGCACCAACTTGGGCTCAACAACCATGGTACACAACACTACTAGATCTGTCAGTAGTACCTCATATCAAACTACCAAACAGACCAGATCTGTTAACTCAACACAAACAACAGATCAGACACCCGAATCCAGCATCGCTCAATCTAGCAATCTGGCTCCTGAAGTCTTAGAATTTGGACATTTAGACCTTACACAAGAATGTATGGAGGTCATTAAACAAGCCAGAAAACCTACTACAAGACATTGCTATGCAAATAAATGGAAAAGATTTGTTTATTACTGTCATAATAATCAAATTCAACCACTACATGCGTCGACAAAAAACATTGTAAGCTACTTATTACACTTAGAAAAATATAAGCTAGCTTTTTCATCCATTAAGATACATCTCACAGCAATGTCTGCCTATCTACAAATTACACATTCAACATCACTCTTTAGAATCCCAGTCATAAAAGCATTTATGGAGGGTCTAAAAAGAATCATTCCCCCAAGAACACCACCAGTCCCTTCATGGAACCTCAATATTGTATTAACACAACTCATGGGTCCACCATTTGAACCCATGCACTCTTGTGAGATGCAATACTTAACATGGAAAGTAGCCTTCCTAATAGCTAGCACATCTCTTAGAAGAGTAAGTGAAATACAAGCATTTACTATACAAGAACCCTTTATACAAATACACAAAGTGGTTCTACGCACAAATCCTAAATTTTTACCAAAAGTTATATCACCGTTCCACCTAAATCAAACTGTGGAACTCCCAGTCTTTTTTCCACAACCAGACTCAGTAGCCGAAAGAGCATTACATACATTAGACATCAAAAGGGCACTAATGTATTACATTGATAGAACAAAACAATTTCACAAAACAAAACAATTGTTTGTAGCCTTTCAAAAACCTCATGCAGGAAATCCAATATCCAAACAAGGCATTGCCAGATGGATATTAAAGTGTATTCAAACCTGATATGTTAAAGCTAAAAGAGACCTGCCTATTACACCAAAGGCACACTCCACTAGAAAGAAAGGCGCCACAATGGCCTTTCTAGGAAATATACCTATGACAGACATCTGTAAGGCAGCCACATGGTCTACGCCTCATACATTCACAAAACATTACTGTGTGGATGTGTTAACAACACAACAAGCCACAGTAAGACAGGCAGTATTACGGACATTATTTCAAACAACTTCAACTCCTGCAGGCTAAACCACCGCTTTTGGGGAGATAACTGCTTACTAGTCTATGCACAGCATGTGTATCTGCAGCTACACATGCCATCGAACGGAAAAAGTCACTTACCCAGTGTACATCTGTTCGTGGCATGAGACGCTGCAGATTCACATGCGACCTCTCGCCTCCCCGGGAGCCTGTAGCCGTTATAAGTTGATAAAATTATATATATATATTATATTATATGTAGAAAAAACTTTTAAATTTGTAAATATATATCACTTTTAGACACATTATGTACATACATACTTACTCCATTGCATGGGCACTATTACTATATACACAACTCCTACCTCACCCTCTGCGGGGAAAACAATCTAAGATGGAGTCGACGCCCATGCGCAATGGTGCCGAAAGGGGAGGAGTCCCTCGATCTCGTGACTCGAAAAGACTTCTTCGAAGAAAAACAACTTGTAACACTCCGAGCCCAACACTAGATGGTAGTATAATGCACAGCATGTGAATCTGCAGCGTCTCATACCACGAACAGATGTACACTGGGTAAGTGACATTTTATTTATATATATATATATATATATATATATATATATATATATATACACATCTATATACATACATACACATCCACATACATATAATCATGAGTAAATATACATTTGTTAAACAGGTTTAAAGAGTATGTGTGTAATTTATTGTTATGACCTAGTGAAGATACATATTTCTTAAACTATTCATATCTAGAATATACACAAAATCAGATTAAAAATATTTAAATCAACACAGGCATATATAGTCCATTGCTGTTTGAATATGGTGGTTACGAAGGAAAGAGCCAACTCCAGAGTAGTCTTCTGAAGACGAGATAGTTATCCGTGGATCTTCTATTTGGGGGTAATGAACTCCATAGTTCGGCTTCTTGAACGGAGAAGGATGTTCCACCTATAGTCTTTTTCTTGTATGGTGGTGTGTTCTAAGGCGGGGTGCCAATCTTGAGCGGAGGTTTCTTTGTTGAATGTATTTGGTTATTTTGTTTCTAATAAAAAGCGTTCCTGTTCAGTGTATAGTTTTGTGGGTGATACAAAGCAGCTTGAAAGTGGATCTTCTGACAGTGGGTAGCCCGTGTAGTGCTCTCAAACCAGGGGAGATGTAGGCTTGTGGCTTTACATGAAATAGTAGCTTGGCAGCGGAGTTCTGAATACGTTGTAGTTTTTTCATAATAGATAGAGATGATCCATGGTAGGGGCCATTGCCATAATCCAGATAGGATAGTAGAAGAGAGATAGTAGCCTGCACCTTGTGTGGAAAGCCAAGGTGGGGGAAGATGTGTCGCAGAGTCCTCAAGGTGACAAAGCTTGCTCATTTGTTCACTTGGGCATTCATTGTTAGCTTGTAGCCCATGGTAATTCCATGTTTTTTTAACTTCATCGGATAATTGAGGAGGTGCTCAGAGATAGTCAGGCCAGACGCACAGTGGGTCATAGTTTTTCCAGTCACCACACAGGAGTATTTCAGTTTTGGAGGCATTTAGTTTGAGATGGCTCCAAGTCATTCACTGATCAATGGCTCTGAAGCACCTGAAGATTTGTGAGTTTTCAATGTCTTTGGGACATTCCAATTTAAGTAGTATTTTGTGTCATCTGCATAGTTGTAGCATGTGAGTTGAAAATCATTGATCAGTCATGTCACGTAGATGTTAAAAAACAAAGGTGAGATGATTGATGCTTGGTGGACCCCTGCTTTTGTGAGGTACGGTTTGGATGAGAAGGGGGGGGAGAATAGATCATATTAGTTCTATTTTGAAGGTAGGATGTAATCCAGTTGAGAGCAGTCCCTTCTATGCCGGCTTTGTGGCGTCTTTGGATTAGGGTGTCATGGTCAACCGTATCAAAGGCAGCCAAGGGGTCCAAGAGTAGTAGTGCAGAAACTCCATTGCGATCAACTGTGTTTTTAAGATCATCCCAGATTGCTATGAGTGCCGATTCAGTACCTCTTCCTGTGCAGAATCCAGTTTGGTAGTCTGAAAGTATGAAATTGTCTGCAATGTGCTGTAGTATTACTGAACTTCATAAATGCAGATTGACTACTACTATAGCACTAAATGTAAAGTTGAATTTATAACGCAAGAGGACCAATTCTGTTCACCTTGACAGGATTATTTTGAACCTCCATTTTCTTTTTTTTTTTTCTTTTTTTTTATTCTGAGCTAATATTTAAAGGCTTTGCAGCATGAATCTTTTTCTGGATTCACATGCTGTGCATTGTTCCAGAATTGTCTTTTTTTTTTTTTTTGTGGACATAGTCTACCACCATTTGATGATAGGTCCGTCCCCTGTGTGATGTAAGACGGCACCCCAGATGTTCCTGTACGTAATACCCATCCTCAGATTTGTTTTTTGCCATTGGGATCTGAAAGAAGAGGAAAAGCTCTGAAGAATTTTTGGGAAAATCTGAAAGAAATTACCAAATTGTCAAACGAAGCAAAGAAAAAATGCATGAGGGAGAAGGAGGTCGTTCTTTCTCCCTTCCGACTGGGAGCCATGCCAGAGTCAACACTTGGTCTGAGAATGAGGCGGGTAAGTGGGTTACATAAAATACCCCCTTTAAACATTACAAGTTTGCGCAGCGAGACCTGCACAGTGTCTGCAATCTCTGCCTATCTAAAGGCCACGGGGATGAGGACTGAGAGGCCTGCGCAGTGTTTGTGCAAAAAACTATCAAAGTGCACAGAAAACAGAGGCTAGAACATCACTCAACCATGTCCAGCAGCCAGAGACCACAAACATTGCTCAAGGACCTGGATCTATACAGCGAAGACGACGGAAATGTCAAGGGAGCAAAGTGAGCTCATGGATGACCAGAGGTCAAGATCCTCAAAGGAGATGCTGAAAGAGAGTGCTCGGTGAAGAAGGCAGCAAAGGATGCTGAAAAAAAATGTAAAAAAAAAAAAAAAAAAAGATGGCTTCTGAAAGGTTTGGAGGCTAAGACCTCAGCGAAGAAATGCACCAGGCAGGCTAATGCCTAAGAAAGTGACTATCAAAGGCCAGCCTCTGGATACCGATGAAGGCAAGATGCCAAAGAAACCGAAAAACACATTGGTTCGTGAGGCCCCAAAAAGAAAACCAAGGCCTTTGAGAAAGAGGTGCTGAAGCCAAAGTAGAGAACATGCTTGATTGTTGAAAAGGCTCAAGAGGTGCAACAGAAAAAACAAAGACTTGTGGCTGAAATGACGGCACCCCTTTGCAAGGAGTTAGATGACACATTAAAGGAATTCCAAATGCCAAGCAAACCCCCCACGGCTCTCGACGCCAAAGAGGAGGAGGCAGCATTAGAAGCCCCGGCAACACCTGAACCTCAAGAGGAGGCCAAAAAGGAAATCTGTGACCTGAAAGGGTTAGAGGTAATAGGATGCTTTGAAGACGAGTGGAACAACCTCAACACAGAGAGTCCAGAGGAAGAGATAGATACCTATCCCTCGGGCCATTGCCATCTGATGACAAAATCTTTGTATAACAGCCTGGTCAGAAGCTCTGTAGACATGTATGTATGAAACCTTGGTGCCATCCATTAAGAGGAACCTATATTTACCAATGTTACCCAGAAAATTGGACTAAGGCAAAGAAGCATTTCGGAAACCTGCGTCCGCAAGGGCATTTACCCCCCAAGTAGAGAAGAAATAGAAACCCTCACCAAAAGATCCCTAGTTCATTCAAGGAAATATACACCGGCAGACTCCTTCATTGTCGGAACTGTTAGGTGGAGAAGCAACGCACACACCTCTTCAGGCTCCCCTCCAGAAAGGGAGAGCAAGCGACTTGACATTGTGGGGAGGAAAATGGAAATAGAGGCACAATGCAATGGAGAATTGCTAATTCAAACACCCTCCTAAAAGGGTACAGTCACCAGCAATGGAAGGGCATTGAGGAACTCATGAAGACAGCCTTAGTCACAGCAGACACTGCCACCAGGCAGACGTGCACAGCCACAACACTAAAGAGACATGCATGGCTCAAAATATCAGGCCTTAGGCAGGAAGTTGAAGCTTTGATTATCAACAAAACCCTTACAGGGGAGGCACTATTTGGACAGGCGATGAATGAGTCCCTTTAACAAATCAAGAAGGTAATGGGAGCCTTACAATATAGAGGTGCATTCAAGAGGGGTGGAAGCACAATTAAGACCTACGGGCAGGGGGTCATTCTCAACAGGACAGCAACAGCAAACCCAGAGCAGCTCACAACAGGCTACCCAACAAACCACTTACCACCCATGGCAACACCCTGCAAGACCGCCCTTTTGGGGTAGAGGGAAGGGTAGATAAGCCCTCAGTGGTGGAGAAACAAGTAAAAAGTGACTTTTCCACAGATTCAGACCCCAACGAAACACCAGTGGGAGAAAGAATAACAAATTACCCACAGCAATGAGCAAAAATCACCACCGAGAATTTGATTTTGAATGTGATACATCACGGCTACTGTATAGAACTTGACAAAAAACCACCACCAATCTCACTGAGGGTAAAAAGGTATCAAAAGACAACGTGTACAACTCGGGAAAGTGGTCAAATAACTCCTTCAAAAAAACAAGCAATAGAAAGGGTACCAGTAAAGGAACTAGGCAAAGGGAGCTGCTACTTGGTTCCAAAACAAGAGCTATGCTTAAGACCAGTTCTGGATCTTGGGTTCATAAACAAGTTCACCCGGACTTGGCATTTCAAGATGACACTACAAGAAGTAATCCCACTCCTGCAAATAGGGGACTATCTGGCACCCACAGACCCAAAGAATGCATTCTTATACTTACCTTTGAATCAAGCTCACAAAGTATGTCAGAGTCGTACTCAAAAAGGCACACTATCAATTCAATGTTTTACCATTCTGCATAAAGTGCCAGATGTATCAGGGTTTTACCCATTCTGTGTCTATGGGGAAAATGATTTAGTACATATGGCCAAAAATCACCACCAAAGGTTTTTACAAAATACCTTGCAGCAGTAGCAGCCTTCCTTGGACAGAAAGGAATGCACATATATCCATACATAGACGATTGGCTGGTAAAGGCAAAGACAAAACAAAGATTCCAACGGGACATCCAAATAGTGATCACAACCTTAGAAAGCCTAGGCTTTTTCAGAAACCATGATAAGTCTTATTCAGTACCAGAACAAGAAAAGGTTATCCCAGGAGCAAGCAAGACTGAATTCAAAGACCGCATGAGCATACCTGACTCAGGAGATGGTAGAGGTGATTGTGGAACAAGCTCACCTTTACCAGAGGGGGCAGTCTCCGACCATTAGGCCAGTCATGAAACTCATGAGCATGATGGTATCATGCATTCCTCTCCTTACACATGCAAGACTGCTTATGTGCCCATTCCAGGAATTGTTATGCAGCAACTGGTCACAGGCCTCTGGCAGTTGGGAGGATCTAGTGGTTGTAACAGAGAAGATACAAGAGGAAGTACAATGGTGGAAGTCAAGGAACATAACACTAGGGAGACCATTCAAGTCACCAACTTTGACCTTCACTACAGATGCATCCCACAAGGGTTGGGGAAGCACATACAGGCAGCCTGAAGATACGAGGCCAATGGAACAACACAGATGCAATAAAACACATCTGCTCCCTGTAAATGAAAACAGTGTTCATAGCACTCAGTCTTTCGGACACACAGGAAAAACCATACTGATAACAGACAATACCACAATAATGTTTTACCTGAACAAACCGAGAGGCACAAAGTCATTCACATTAAGCAAATTAGCCCAGGAAATAAGGCAATGGGCAATTTCAAGAAGGATCAACTTACTTAATTCACCTACCAGGAAAAGAGAACACAGAGGCGGACAAACTGAGAAGGCAAAGCAGCTCACACGAATAGGTAGTAAAGCAAGGAACTCTGGAGAAAAACTTCAGAGCCTGGGGCATGCCAACAATTGATCTGTTTGCACAGCAGAGGACAAAAAATACAAACTCTTTGCCTCCAGGTTTCAACACCACCAGTCAGAAAGGAATGTCATGTCATTAAACTGGTCAGGGAGATTTGCTTAAGCCTTCCATTGATTCTCTTATTCTCCAAGGTACTGGAGAAAGCCAGACAACCTGGGACAGACCTCATCCTAATAGGTCCACAGTGGATAGACTTGGTACTCAGATCTTCTAGAATGGTCCAAGGGACAACTGATCAAGATCAGGGAGGAACGGGTCCTCATTGCAATGCAGAAGGGACAGATGTGTCATCTCAGTCCAGCAGCACTCAATCTAGCAGCTTGGCACCTGAATACTTAGAGTTCGGACACCTCCATTTACCCCCTAGAACTATGGTGATAATAAAGGAGCTAAGGCTGACTATTCAAAGTACATTGTTGCTCCACCTAGGGAGATACTTACATTTTAGATGACCCCTAAAAAGGCATTGTTCTTCTAAATTCACCTGATCTGGCCCCTCATTCATTCTTTTGGTGGGTTCTGTATTTCCCGTTGTTTTTTATGCGACTTTTCGGTGGCGTAAATATATATATATATATATATATATATATATATATATATATATATATATATATATATATATATATATATATATAAAATCAATAACCACTGTACCGTTTGTTAGCTGTGCTGAACTGTGTACAGTTATTGTAATTTATTATATACTGCTTAATGTCTTAGTTCTGTCCATTCCAAAATGTAGTACATTGACGGCTTTGCAATTACCAAATGTAATGACTCGATGCATTCACCTCTGGAGGATTAAAGTGTGAGTTGACCTTGTTGGGAACTTGTCAACTGTGAGTCACATCAGATGTCAATGGTGAACGCTTGCCTCACTGAGCCATTGCTGGCACATAAACATGTGTCACATAAATCTGATACTACCAGTTTGTTTGACGATATTAGGGCAGATCAAAGTGGACAGTTTGCAAATGTCAGCAGGAGCCTTATGGCTTAGTTACAATGACAAAGCAGCTTTCCTCTCTCCAGTGCAAGGTCACTTACATTCTTATCTTGGCGAATTAGCCCTGCACTCCAGCATCAAGATCCCAGGAGCGCTCTTGTCAAGTACTGCAAACAATTGTCGGGCTAAAGGAGAGGAGGGCGGGAGCTTCCAGGCCGTGCTGCTTGCCTTCTGTAAACTCACTTTTGACACAGGATGACGTAGTTGTTGGACATATGAATCACAATGAATCTCCCAGTTCAACTCCATATTCTCTGCTCGCTTTGGCATGTTCAACAAGGACTTATTCAGCTCCTTGCGACTTCGTTTTTCTCCCTTTCCTGTTCCGTTTTCGGTGCCCTGTCAGGCCAGCCACTCAGTACAAACTGTTGCTCTCATTAGACCTGTGTGTTGCGTTTTTTTTTTTTTTTTTTTTTTTTTTTTTTTAACCCTACAAGGTTTTCTCCGTGCATCACTTTAGGAGTTCGCTTCATTCATGTTCGTTTAAGTTTTTTCTATGTATTTATTTATTGTTTCCTTTCATTATTTACTCGCCATTGGGTAATAATTAAAATTTCAAAGCAGGCCTTTTTGCATCTTTCGTCAACGTGTTCTTATCTGGTTTTGTCTGGTGAGCATTCAAATAAAAGTTGCCACCTCTCTGGAAGCCCACTGGAAGATTGACATTGAAAGCTATATTTCAGGACAGAGGTGGTTCTTCCACCTGCATTTACACCAGAAGCGTTTGATCCATGCAAGCGTTGGACCCGTAAAGCACATCCCTTTGTGCCGGTCCCTGTTCCGAAGCTTTCTCTCTTGGGTCTTCTAGGGCTGACTTCAGCAGGGTGGCCACCTGTCGGGGCTCTAGTCCTCGCCTTATTAGAACTGCACCCGGTTTCAGGTTTTTTTTTTTTTTTTTTTTTCTTTCACCTTCACTATGATCCTCCCCAGCCCACACTTGGCGTGCATCCATCCCTTGCAGTGCATTCTTGCTGGTATAGGGCCACAGTGCGTGGCCCTCCGTATGGTACACCTCAGTTTTCTTTCCAGGACAGGGGGTTTACAAGGTTGCTGCATTTCTGCTGTTATGGTAAATCTAGCAATCCATGTCCTCATCCCCGAAACCTGCTTGGGCTTTCCAGGCCCTGCAGCCAGTGGCATGGAGAGGCTTTCCACAATTCCATCGCAGTCATATATGTATCCTCTGCCAGTCGCATCACTTTAACCAGTGGTTAATGGCAACATCCGCAGGAGGACAAGAAATAGCAACCGGTGCCTTCCACTCGAAGTAACCGGCACTACAGTGTGATCACGGAGTGGGACAGTCGCTGGCCAGGAGGCGGTGAAGGGATGGCTGGGTTCGGTTCTCAGTATTAGTGAATCATATTGCGCTGAACACTCCATGGAGAAATCTTGGACAATTCAAACACTGCCCTCGAGTTTCGGATTGTAGAACAAAAACCCAGATAACTTTGGCAAACCTTGTAGATTATACCTGTCGTACTCAGTTGGAACTTGCATCGTTGGCCGTCTGACTGGATGTAACCAGGCTTCCCTGGGCGTGACCAGCAGGGCAGTAAAAAGTGTGACCAGTTTCTCAAAACCAAATCTGGGAGATGCCGTAGACATCGAGGTAGGACTAAACCTTGGCAGTGCACAGAAGGACCACACTTCAACAGAAACAGGTCAACGACACTAGTATCCTAACATTGAAACTTGTGTGGTAGATAACACAGGAACATTAAATGCACATTTGTAATGTGGTGTTATCCCTGTAAGTTAAGTGCTTGCTTGGAGGTGCTGTTTGCTCACAGGTCCTGCGTAATAGAATGAGCCAGCGTTCACGTTTTGAAAATTCTTATAAGTGTGAACTAATTGGCATCATTTCAGACTGCGACATCAGTGACAATATGAAAAACACGATAAAAATGATAAATTGTAAATACATTGAGACTCACTTCAATCAATCAAACATATAGCTTGCTGAAGCGGAGGATCAGCCCCCTTGGGTGTCCAAAAGGGTTCCCAGCAGTGAAGAGGCCTGCTGGAGGCTCCCTGTGGGGTGGACTTTCTTCCAGAAGCATCGAGCACCCGGGAGCTGCTTTGTCCAGTACAGAAGCCAGAATACAGACGCATTTAAAGTTTCGTTCCTAACCCGTCTCACCTGGTGTGGCCCTGAGCCTGGGGTACATGAGAGCTGAACGCACACTCCAAACACTCGAGTCTCACTTGATTTTAGGTCTGTTTCCCTGACAAGTGTACACGGGCGACGAGTTTTTCAAGATCCCGTCCTCCACCACCACTTGGGAGAGATGGGTTGATGCAGAAGCTGTTATTTTTATTTGTTTTATTATTTTATTTGAAATATAGTGGAGTCTCACCCTCAGGAAATAAAATAGGACATTTACACAATTAGCTGGAATTTCCCGGGAAACACTTGTGTAAACTGGGACTGTCCTGAATCCTAAATAGCCGTTTACCGAGCAGCATGTTTGTTAAGGGAAACTAGACGGAAAAAGAAATTTGCTGTTGCTCTTTTCCCCGTTCCACATCATAACTGAGCTATGTAGAAACCAACACGGAGTTTCTGGGTCGGCAACCACGTACATCTTCAAATGGACTATTTCGTCGACTTGCTCCCTATTGTGGCTTTTAATAAAAACGCAACTGCTGGGCAATGGAAACAAACACGCTTTGCGAGCTTTGATACCGATATTTCTCGTGCAGGATAACGTCAGGGCAGGGCATGGACGCCCAGGGTCAGTGTGGAAATAAAACACCCCAGCCCGGCTGTGACTAGAAATGAGCACCGGCGGCAGTGTTGGGTTATTTCAGCCCCTATCAGAAGCCAACCCTCTAGCTTAGCAGCCTACGAGGACCCTGTGGACGCCCACTGACGGGCAGCTTCAGCCCGCCTCGCCTCTCTTGGAGTTAAGACTTCCAGACCCAGTGAACCAGGCGCTAGTGCGCCTTTAATCCGATTCAGAGACGTTTGTCTGCCTTGTCGTATTTTCATTTAATCGTACTTGACGTTTTTGCTACTTCTGAGGGGTATACTTGTGGCGGTCTTTAACACAGCACTTATTTTGCTCTTCTGCCTCAAGCATTTGCTGCGAGCAAAAGACACAAATGGGAAAGACGGAGGAAGGGACAAACGAAAAAGCGTCACAAAGGGAGAAAACAGCTGCAAGAGCGTGCTGAAGGGGCAGAGAGTGGCTTTATATGGATTGGAGAGGCCCGAGATGGCGTCAAGATTAGGCTGCCTCAGTATTCCGTGTTCACACACATAATTGCAGCAGCCCTGTGTTTAAGAGGAGGGCTTTGGGCACTCTTTATTTATAAATTAAGCACTGCTGCTACTCCTTCTGATTCAGGAATTAGCTCCGAATGCGCCTGCGGACTGGATACAAATAGCTCAGGATAATTTAGATGCGTTTGGTTGAGTTACCTGGCTTGCGCTCGGTATTTGGGTCCGTTAGTGTCCTGTAACCAGTGCTTTAAATGGGCCGGTACTGTCCGGTACTGAGTACCGGCACTTTTTTATTTTGAGAGGGAGAGTACCGGCACATCTCAAGAAAAACGTAATACTTTTAATTGGAGAGTACCGGCACTTCTCAGAAACCAGCAGGTACTCTGATAGAGAGTACCTGCACTTCTATTTTTCCATTTAAAGCACTGCCTGTAACCGAACTTCCAAGTCCACATCCACAGTCATTCTGATTGATCACTGGTGCTCTGGCATAGAAGGCGTGGACTGCGCCTGAAACCTTTCTTGTGTCTATCACGTGTGTACCTTCAGTCTCCTACTCATCAGCATCAGCAGTGCCCCCACAAACTTAAGTGTAAATTAATGTCTAATGTTTAGGTCTGATTTAAGCCAGAGCCTTTTCATTTTTCTCAATTACATGTAGTGTATTAAGAGGGGGTTTCAGCTAGCCTTCTTTGCCCATTGGTTTGTTATTGTATCAGTCACTTTTTTTTTTCTGCCCACCACAGCATTCAGTATAGGGCAGTGGGTCAGCCCTCTTCAGCCATTGGCTAACTTCACTGTGAGTGACAGCATTAGGTTTTTTTCCACAAGGAGTACATCCACACATAAAGTAGTTCCCTTCAATGCCAGAAACTGTTACAGGAATGTGTGCTTTTTGAGGTCAAACTATTTTTGCATTTAGCCAGGGTTTTTTTTTTCCTTTTCAGGTTGATGAAAGACCAACTGCTTTCCCAACAAACATTTTGCAAAAAAATTGCTCAAGAAAAGAAGACTTGCAGACAGCTGTGACTAGTAATTGGCATTCGAGGCATGGCTGTTTTATTTCACTCCACTCAGAAGACAACCCACTAGCCAACAGTTTATGAGGACCCTGTAGATGCCACTGACCGGCAACCTGTCGTACTTCTGTACAAAAAACCTTGGAAAAAGCACGACAAAACAAATGAAGCCTTGGCAAAGCCAAATATTAGCAGTCAACGCCAGACCTATTGTTTTGCTATTTTGTTTTCTTTCAAATTTCAGAATGACTGAAGCCCAGCATCCAACCCAACAAAGTTTTGCAAAAACCATTACAAAACCAGCATTGACAAAGCCAAACTACTGGCATCCAACTCCTGGCCAGTTGGCTTTACCAGTGCTTGTTCCTTTTGGTATCTTTCTTAGGTCTAAATGCCCTGTCTCTCCCACGTGTCATCCATTGTGTTGCATGTGCAGACAAACTCTTTTGATGTTTTCGCTATTGGAATGCTGGAGTTGGAGTTTATTTTGCCTTGCTGTTTTGACCAGCACTTGCCGTGAAAGCCTTGAACATAATGTACATTCAAGCCTCTTGAGATCATCTCTATAGACCCCTGTCCCTTGTCTTTGGCTGTGTAGATCTGGGGCTGCAACAGGGGTTGTGCTTGGGTTATTTTTAAATTGCTGTGATGGAGCTGCTGATGCGAATGAAACACTTTCTATTTAAGAGTGAGATTCTTCTAATAACGTTGGTGTAGTTTCCAGGCATGCCACTTGCTTATTTCTATTCAGCAGTTAATGTTCTGTGACCTGGAATGACCTCTACGTGTCCGTTGCAAAGGTGTACCACTTCCGTAGCACCTCTTCCGTAGCAAAGGTGTACTTCCGTAGCGGAGGTGTACCACTTCCGTAGCAAAGGTTTACCTCTTCCCGAGCTTTGAACGTGTGGGCCAGCTCATGGTTTCAATTGAGAATCTAGATAGGGAGGCACCTTTTCTAGTTGATCAAAATAGTCCAGTAATTTAATGGGGTGAACGTGTCGGTTCCTACTCACTTTCTGTAGACCCCTGCAATGTTTCATGTGGATAATGCGTCCTTTCAAACCATCCCATGCTCCCAGATGCCCACAGTTTTGGAAGGAAGTGAGGGTAAAATAAAGAACACCTTGGTGTACAGTGACAGCTGTATTAGTGCAATCACAGGGGAGTGAAGGGAAATTGGTAAACGGAACGAAATGTTGCCTACAGTTCGAGTCCTAGGCACCGTTTTTGGTGCCGTCTGCTTCCACTGATCTATTATAAGGTGTGTTCAGTCCTTCTTCACTGTGTATAGAATTCTTTGACTAATTATGGCCTTGGCATTCCAGCCCCTACCAAGAATGTGCGAGGAGCACCCCCTGAACCTGCCTGTTTATAAAGACGTGGGTGTAAGCATTTCCAGAGTGTGTTCAGAAAATCTGGATCTCATGCACATTAAATGTTTTTTCCATCTTTGAAGGGCCAGGCGACTTTTTAGAGTTTGCCAGGGAACGTTTATTTTACAATCATGCCTTTAGTTTGAAAGGTTATCCAGTGGAAATTATTCAAAATCGCCAAAGACATATTGCTCAAGCCGCGTCGTCTCCCCTAGCAATATGTTTATTTCTGTGTGTGCTTACTTTACAGTCTGTACGCACCAAGGACAGACTCCTCAAAACTAGATTTTGCCGGCTGACACAAGGCCGAATTAGCACACTTTTGGCGCCCCCAAGTGGAACTTTGTGTTTACAACTAGAAATTCCGTAACTTTCAGAAATGTCAGTTGAACGGTTAAAGATGCAGAAATCTGTCAGAAGTGCAGATTTATATTTGTTGTCAGTTTAGGGCTCGATATGGAAACGCAGATATTCCCAGAGGAGGAGGCCATGGTCGCCACTGAAGGTGTATTTTTGTTGGTATTCACGAACCTTTCCAGTGGATTTCGACCCCTTTAACACACAAAATGACTAACAAAAATGAAAGGTTAACTTTGGGTTGGAAAAGTTCCAGAAACAGACTACACTTACGGATGTGTTTCACCAGGTAACATTATTTTTAGAGGGGTGGACCTGCAAATACTTGTATTGTTTCTCCACGTTAGTTCATAAAGGGTGTACCTGGAGGAATAGTAGTACTGCTGGAAATCTATGCTAATCACAGATATCCAGGAGTACTACCAGGCACGTTTGTCGAGTACCTTGAGTGCACAAACCAGCTACAAACACACCAATAACACATGGGAGTTGATTCTTGACTTTGCCGGTCCAAAGCTGTAATACTGTGCCTGGAGTGGTAAATGGCTTGTGTCATCTTACAGCATGTGTCAATACTATGCTTAAAGATTTTGCTTGGACCTACCCAAGGTAGGCCTTTAAACCTCCTTCATTTCACTCAGCGAGCACACCCATTAACAGCAGTGCTCTGGGGATCCTAGACCCTGACGAATGCCCCTGACCTTCCAGCACATAGAGAGGGCATAAACATGTTGGTCATGATTATTTTTTAGACTCTAAGAGACATAAATCTCTATTGAGTCTTCCCCCCTTTTTTAACCTTACCGACACGCACCTCTATTAAATTTAATCAATTGAAATATGTGACACGTATGGTAATTTTATTCTAACCCTATCTGGATCCCTGATATTTATCCAGTAAGATTAATTTCAGCACTCCCTCTTGTTCTTTTAACAAAGAGGTTGAGTCCGCCCACGTAGTATCTTACCTGGGTGGGCTATGTGGTCAAATGATGAAGCATGACACTATTGTGTGTGAGACCACCTATTCCGTAAAGGAGCATACTATCTTGCTCCACACCTCTTTTCTTTTACTCCTGTAAGTGTATAACTACGCCCCAGGCAATTGTAGAGAAATTGCTGTGCAGCCTAAAAAGAATATACTGTCTGCATTTCTGTGTGGATATGTGATATGTTTTCATCTGCCAGGAACGTAGTGATGGATTTGGTTTTGATGGTAAATGGTTGATTACTTCAAGACCACTTTATGGGTAAATGGTAGTAGCCATCACCAGTGGTTTGCAAGCTTTTTTTTTTTTTTTGTTTGCAGCTTCATCTATATTCTGTCTTTCTTTTGCATAATCCTACATATTGAAAAATGTTTACTCAAGGCATTATTTTTTGACATAGCTGAAAGTGTCAGCACTGCACGCAAGGTGGGCTGTCTAACAAGTTGAGTTTGTGATTTACTTAGTTACTAATATTGATTTGTATTAAGTGTGAGAAAAATCTCCCAGAAATTATTGTAGGGTTGTTTTTGTATGTGTTGAAGTTGATTAGAGACCAAGCACTCGGAGGTCAGTCAAATTAAATCTTAAAGTAAACATTAGTCATTTGAGAGATTTGTAATTTGCATACATGTAGAGGTTTCCCATGTGGTGCCAAGGACAAAGCTCCAATTCCCATTGATGAGTCTGTTCTTTCAGACCACGAGGATAAAAAAAAAATGATGGCTGCTTAATTTGCATCTAAAAAGAGACCTGCCTATTGCGGTTGTGACAGTCATTTACATTGTACTGAGATCTGAAAGTCCGTCCTGAAGAGGCCAGTAATTTCTCATTAGTATCTAGAAGTGAAGTTTTTTTGTTTTTTTTTTAACCAAATTGCAGAGGGTATTATTCATGGTCTGTTCACTGATCTCTTAATCGGTTTTAACTGTAACCCAAGTATACCAAAGTAAATGATACCCTTAGTACAACAATACGGGAACCTTGATCGTCCTAGCTAAACCTCCAAAAGGTACATGGTCAACATCCTTCAATCAAATCCCAAAGTCTTCTGCTGTGAAATGCTGCTCTTTCTAAACCCAAACCTACTTCAGACGTGGTGCCAGCTGGAAATCCGTGTAAGGCTGGTTCTCATCAGTGAAACTTTGAATTAATTATTTGCCTTCTTTTAAGCAATTGCTCTGGTTACATTTGTGTGCAATATTTTTGTGGCAAAAAGTGCACGGACGCCTGCTGTCAACAGTGCAATTAAAGCACTGCATATGCTTTCAAATCCTCAGTAAAGTTTCTTGTATGCCTTTGGGACCCCATAGATATGAAACCTAATATTGTGAAGAATGTTACCTTATTGGATGGTGTTTAGAGAAGAGGCTCGGGACCTCTGTTCTGTGTTGCTTAATCCTAAAGGGACCGTCCAGTGGACACTCATTTGGCTTTACCAGCTCCAGCTACACTAATATAGATTTTAGATGTTCGCTTATGTTAGTGTCGGGCTCAGTGTTGAGCTCTGTGGATCCGTTTTGCCTACATGTGACTCACGGAGCTCAGCAACCTGGCTTAATATGGCTATTTAGGGGCAAACATTAGTCTTTTGTAGCAGTCCTGTGGGTAATGTAAAGGTCACATGGCAGAAACTCTTCTTTCCGCATTGGTGCCTTCGCTGTAACTTTTCTGCCTGGTTATGTTCTGGTATCTAGCATTCATATAGTACATGGGACTGCCACAGTGTTTACGGGCATAACTGTGTGTGGTTGGAACTTTTCGCTCCGTTAGCATGCTCATTTTTAAAGGCTAGAGCAGTGGTTCCCAACCTGTGGTCCGGGGACCCCTGGGGGTCCGCAAAACCTCCTCAGCAGGTCCGTGACTGCTTAGAAAATTAAATATTAACAGATTATGTCCCCAGCAGTCGGGGGTCCCCAGATTCTAATTATGATTCATTGTGGGTCCCCAGGTTCCAGTAATGGTAAAGTGGGGGTCCACAGAAGTCAAAAGGTTGGGAAGCACTGGGCTAGAGTGTGTCATGCAGCCTTTACTAAATCGAGCCAGTGTTACCCCGTTTCTTCTTGAGGTCAAGTAGCTTGGTCACCGCCAGAAATTCTTGTATGTTTCTGGCTATGGCTATTAAGAGGAGCTTGCGTGGAGAAGGTTCAATGTTCCAGAGGTTCGCTTTCTGGTCTGAACCCTTTACTAGAGCAGAGTAATATTAGTTGCTTTGATTATTGTAGTCTGCATACTCCAAAGAAAACTCCAATAGTAACCTGTGGCTCGAAAGATTTACAATATGTTGCTTCTTTGCAAAAAATGAAACATTTTGATATATTTCAGACCATAGTCGTTTAAAGTGCCGTTGTCTACTAGAATGTTCACTTATTCTTGCTTTGCCTTTCTAGATTGGCCGGTCAACAGAAAGTCCCATTGACTTTGTTGTGACGGACACTGTCCCGGGTAGCCAGAGCAATACAGACACGCAGTCTGTGCAAAGCACTATATCGAGGTTCGCATGCAGAATCATTTGTGAACGAAATCCTCCTTTTACAGCAAGGATCTATGCAGCAGGCTTTGACTCGTCCAAAAACATCTTTCTTGGGGTAAATATCACGTTTTCCGCCGAGTATTGTAACAACCCACTCTTCGATGAATCGCTGAATGAAAGCTGTATTATCCTTGATGCTCTTCCTTGCAGGAAAAGGCTGCCAAGTGGAAGACGTCGGATGGGCAGATGGATGGGTTAACTACAAACGGAGTACTCGTTATGCATCCACGCAATGGATTCACCGAAGACTCCAAGCCGGGAGTATGGAGAGAGATTTCAGTGTGTGGGAATGTGTTCACCTTGAGAGATACCAGATCAGCGCAACAGAGAGGAAAAATGGTAATAATCTTTTTCAACAATGCAGTTCTGAAGGAGAACTAAAGGTCCCTTTGCGCGAGTATAATTTTAGGCTACAGCAAAACTGTCCCGCGTGCGGATGAGCTGCGTAAAGGTGGCTGTTGTCTTTGAATCTGGGCTGAATATATATTTTGAAAGTTATAGTCCTCTAAAAGATCGTTATAGTTCAGTAGTTCTTATAATGTTTGGGGTCTTCCCCGGGCAGATTTAGTGTGTTACTAGTAATACGTGATTTTTTCCTTTAGTCTTATATTTCTGACTAAATGTTACTGTTCATATATTTCTTCGTCTGGTTGTTTCCTTTACCTTAAATGGAGTTCTCGTTAGGCTTACACTTTTTCTCCACACCCTATTGCTTGTGCTGGCTCAGACCCCCCCCCCTACAAGTTACTTTATGGCGCCCTGTATACTTTTGACAAAGCACATACTACTAGTGGGGCAGAATTTCGAGAAAGAAAGAGACTCTTTGCATTTAGGATTAGTGCGTGTTGGATTCTCCCTGATACTCGGTCTTCACCTCCACAAACCTGAGGCAGTGGTAGCTTTTTTTTTTTTTAATACAACTAGGCACCAAGTCTAGTTAAGTCTTATCCTGTGGTGTCTAAATACACCCACTGTGCGAGAAACTGAGCACTACAACGAAGGAACAGCAAAACTCAGATGGAAGTGGGAAGTTTTTTTAAATTTCTCACGTTTCACCCATGTGCTACCAGATTATATTCCTGTTGGATGCTCATTCCAGAATCTAAGTGCTTTGCTCACTTGAATGAGGCCAAGTGAACTTGAACTCCCGGTTTAGTCAGGTACATAAGGGCAGATCTTGTTCCTGAAATGCAAAATAGCTTTTTCTTCAAACATATCTGAAGGAGACAGCCAGTGATGCCTGTTGACAATTGAATCAGAATTACTTAATCTCAAAGTGATGCGTGTCACCATATGTCACTTTCACCAGTTTTAGGATAAAGGCAGTCCTAGATAAAGCATGTTTGGCATGGTCCCGTTCAACATTGGCTGTCCACCCTATTGCCACCTTATGTCGATCTAATCTGCTGTAGTCAGGAGAACCCACCCTAGTTATACGGATAGTAGAATACCCCTTTACAGCAGTTTCATGCTGTGCTTCCAAGCAAACACTACTCTCCCTACTGTTTTAGGGTGGACCTTTTCATTAAATATGTCAGTACATCATCCTTGATCTGTCACCACCCCTTCTCGCTACTCCCTTAGCACCCTACTGCACCACCATGGTGGTGTTCCCAAGTGCTTTGCAGCTTACTACCTTGGAAATAGTTTTGTATAATGTTTAGATTGCATCTAAACATGATACAATCTGCCCTTTTGGCTGTTACGGAAGACACTAGTCGCCGCTTAGATGCAGGTGGTTATGCAGCCAACATTCTTTTTGATCTGAGTGCAGCGTTTGACACTGTGGACAACAAGAATCTGTTACGTAGAATTACTCAAATGGGAATTGAAGGCACATGCTTTTAAATGCCCCCCCCCCCTCTAAAGATACCATTAAAAGTTTAGGCTTTTGGTTAGACACACAACTCACAAAGGAATGCCACGCAAAGAAACTAGCTGCCTCTTGTGTCTGCGCTTTGAGGACCTGTAGGAAAATCTTCACATTTCTTCCTTTCTTAGCCAGAAGGCTTATTATTCAGGCCCTAATTCTTTCGCGTCTTTATTATGGCAATGTCTTGTTTGAGTTCTTCCAATTATGTTCTGAGGAGACTGCAGGTGTTACAGAATGCCGCTGCCTGTCTCTTGATGGGGATTCCTAGACCTCTTTCGTCAAAATCCGCCTTGGCCTCCCTTCATTGGCTACCCATTGAACAGCGTATAAACTTTAAAGCAGCTTGCCTTGTTCACCGAGCTCTTCACAACAGAGGTCCGGCCTTTCTTAGACTATAACTCTCTACATTCCCCAACGACTACTCAGATCCTCATCTGCATCTGTTTAATATACCTCGGATTAAGAGGTTGAGATGGGGAGGTAGATCTTTTGTGTTCAGGGCAGCACTCTCTTCCGGCTGAAGTTCGCCTACTGGATTCTGAACTTCCTTTCCGTAAATTACGAAAGACTTTCCTTTTTCCTCCGTGGGGCGCTCAGTGCTCTCTCTTTAATTTGGTCCTGCATAAGCGCTGGGAGGCCTTCGGTCAGCCATGCGCTCTATAAATTATTAAATAGAAATATACATACTGTATGTCCCTATACAAACAATTGTATAGTTGGGCAAGATGCTCTGCTTTGTGAAAGCATTTGCTGAGACCTTTGTACACCAGACTACTAGTAAAGAACAGTGGTAAGGCTGTGGTGTGCCATTACTTCCGAATCGTAGGATCTTCATTGATGGCTATAAACATTTGAATAATTTCCTGCTATCTGCTCGGATCCCAGCGTACCTTTCTTAGGCATACAGGGAGTGCAGAATTATTAGGCAAGTTGTATTTTTGAGGATTCATTTTATTATTGAACAACAACCATGTTCTCAATGAACCCAAAAAACTCATTAATATCAAAGCTGAATATTTTTGGAAGTAGTTTTTAGTTTGTTTTTAGTTTTAGCTATGTTAGGGGGATATTTGTGTGTGCAGGTGACTATTACTGTGCATAATTATTAGGCAACTTAACAAAAAATATATATATACCCATTTCAATTATTTATTATTACCAGTGAAACCAATATAACATCTCAACATTCACAAATATACATTTCTGACATTCAAAAACAAAACAAAAACAAATCAGTGACCAATATAGCCACCTTTCTTTGCAAGGACACTCAAAAGCCTGCCATCCATGGATTCTGTCAGTGTTTTGATCTGTTCACCATCAACATTGCGTGAAGCAGCAACCACAGCCTCCCAGACACTGTTCAGAGAGGTGTACTGTTTTCCCTCCTTGTAAATCTCACATTTGATGATGGACCACAGGTTCTCAATGGGGTTCAGATCAGGTGAACAAGGAGGCCATGTCATTAGATTTCCTTCTTTTATACCCTTTCTTGCCAGCCACGCTGTGGAGTACTTGGACGCGTGTGATGGAGCATTGTCCTGCATGAAAATCATGTTTTTCTTGAAGGATGCAGACTTCTTCCTGTACCACTGCTTGAAGAAGGTGTCTTCCAGGAACTGGCAGTAGGACTGGGAGTTGAGCTTGACTCCATCCTCAACCCGAAAAGGCTCCACAAGCTCATCTTTGATGATACCAGCCCAAACCAGTACTCCACCTCCACCTTGCTGGCGTCTGAGTCGGACTGGAGCTCTCTGCCCTTTACCAATCCAGCCACGGGCCCATCCATCTGGCCCATCAAGACTCACTCTCATTTCATCAGTCCATAAAACCTTGGAAAATCAGTCTTGAGATATTTCTTGGCCCAGTCTTGACGTTTCAGCTTGTGTGTCTTGTTCAGTGGTGGTCGTCTTTCAGCCTTTCTTACCTTGGCCATGTCTCTGAGTATTGCACACCTTGTGCTTTTGGGCACTCCAGTGATGTTGCAGCTCTGAAATATGGCCAAACTGGTGGCAAGTGGCATCGTGGCAGCTGCACGCTTGACTTTTCTCAGTTCATGGGCAGTTATTTTGCGCCTTGGTTTTTCCACACGCTTCTTGCGACCCTGTTGACTATTTTGAATGAAACGCTTGATTGTTCGATGATCACGCTTCAGAAGCTTTGCAATTTTAAGAGTGCTGCATCCCTCTGCAAGATATCTCACTATTTTTGACTTTTCTGAGCCTGTCAAGTCCTTCTTTTGACCCATTTTGCCAAAGGAAAGGAAGTTGCCTAATAATTATGCACACCTGATATAGGGTGATGATGTCATTAGACCACACCCCTTCTCATTACAGAGATGCACATCACCTAATATGCTTAATTGGTAGTAGGCTTTCGAGCCTATACAGCTTGGAGTAAGACAACATGCATAAAGAGGATGATGTGGTCAAAATACTCATTTGCCTAATAATTCTGCACTCCCTGTATTGTCCTTTGAATTCTAACACAGGGTGCCTGTGTCCATATGATGAACAGCACCCTTTAGTAGCCTATTGGCCTTTTTTTCTGTTTTCCTGAAACTAGACTGTTCGACTCCAAATGATCAATGTAAAGTGTTTATTGTAGCATGTGGGGTGAAAGTGTACAATAGAAAGGAGAAAATTATGCCTCATAGGCTTATATTGAAAGTTTAGGAGGAAAGTGTCCTGCTCCTATAAGGTTCTAGGAGCTTTCCCTTCTCTTGATGCTCTGTACTGATAGTTGTCTCTCAGCCAGTTTTCAGCTCCCGAGAGTAGGATCTCGGAGGACATGTGATGTTTCACACCTGATTAATGACTAAGGATTAGGTCAAATCTTTACGTTTTCATCTTCATTCAAAATTCTTTCCATCATACTATGAAGTGAAGTGTTTTTTGTTGAGGGGAGATTGGAGTAGTCATCCTTTCATGCTCTGAAAAATAGCCAGCTCATGACAAGGACTCTACATGGTTCCACTTGGTCCCCTATGTGCGTGCGAGACCATCAAGATTCATCAATATGCTAAAGAAACAACAACCAACCAACTAACTAACAAAACTGCGAACTACCTCACAATCTCTTTCGTGGAGGGTGCTCAGCTACTTATGGAATGCCTCAAGCAAATTCAGAGAGATACATGATGCACTACCGAAAATTCAAACTGATGAAGCCAGAATTCCTCTTGTTCTCTCAATAGCACCTAACAAACCTTGATCCAACCCTGGCTAACATCTGTGAACCCTCATGACCGCACTCCCCTCTTTGACAACCAGTGTGAAGTCACTTGGAGTTGCCGTGAACACAGACCCCCCCCCCCCCCCCCCCCCCCCCTTAAAGGAACATATTTTAGCATTTCTTTGGGGGCAAGAACTCCTACCAGCAGGTACAGATGAGTACACAATATGTCCTCATTCATAGTAATCTGTCCAACAATTGCTAATTTGAAGCTGCTGAATAGTGGCACTATAATTCTAATGTGCCTAGTCCAAATGTTTACTTATGTTACCAACTAGTGGGAATGCTGCTACTTGGTGGTCAAGATTGTCCATTCTGCAGTATTTAGAAGTATAAGGGTCAGTGGACACATACACTATGCATGATTAAAAGTATGTGCTCTGTGTGCTTCTAGTTACTTTTTCAGCCCTTTCAATTCTTAATTTTGCAACATGTTTTCAAGATGGGTCTGCAAGGCGATAACAAACTAAGATGATGCCAGGCTTTACGATTGCTCTGTTGGTTATGGATTATGTTATGTGCTGCATTGTGTAAAATTAGACTGCTGCAGGTTTAAAACTTGCTGCGCTATTTCAGCCACTTTTCTTTTGAATATAAATTGCCTTGTTCATCTCTCAAGCAGATCATTTTAAGGTAATCTTCTGCCCCTTTGAACATCACAATCTCTTTTATTAATATTGTAACATTGTTGGCAATGTCGTCTAACAAAACTATTGCTTTGCAATACCTGATACCCACAGCGTTTATTCTACCATGTTGCTCATAGTCAGACTTGGTGGAAAATGTACAGTTGTAGCCTGTATACAATGCAGGCTGTGGGCTGCTGGGTCATTTCTGAATAAACCATGTTTGTGACATGTCTAGCTGTAGATACACATGCTGTGCATGCTCCTGCCATCTAGTGTTGGGCTCGGACGTGTTGTGAGAAGGTAGCCTCTTTCTAGCCTTGTTACCCCCACTTTTGGCCTGTTTGTGAGTGTATGTCAGGGTGTTTGTCACTGTTTTCACTGTCTCACTGGGATCCTGATAGCCAGGCCTCAGTGCTCATAGTGAAAACACTATGTTTTCAGTATGGTTGTTATGTGTCACTGGGATCCTGCTGGTCAGGACCCCAGTGCTCATAGGTTTGTGGCCTATATGTATGTGTCACTGGGACCCTGTCACACAGGGCCCCAGTGCTCATAGGTGTGCATGTATATGTTCCCTGTGTGGTGCCTAACTGTCTCACTGAGGCTCTGCTAACCAGAACCTCAGTGGTTATGCTCTCTCATTACTTTCAAATTGTCACTAACAGGCTAGTGACCATTTTTACCAATTTACATTGGCTTACTGGAACACCCTTATAATTCCCTAGTATATGGTACTAAGGTACCCAGGGTATTGGGGTTCCAGGAGATCCCTATGGGCTGCAGCATTTCTTTTGCCACCCATAGGGAGCTCTGACAATTCTTACACAGGCCTGCCACTGCAGCCTGAGTGAAATAACGTCCACGTTATTTCACAGCCATTTTACACTGCACTTAAGTAACTTATAAGTCACCTATATGTCTAACCTTTACCTGGTAAAGGTTAGGTGCAAAGTTACTTAGTGTGAGGGCACCCTGGCACTAGCCAAGGTGCCCCCACATTGTTCAGAGCCAATTCACTGAACTTTGTGAGTGCGGGGACACCATTACACGCGTGCACTACATATAGGTCACTACCTATATGTAGCTTCGCCATGGTAACTCCGAATATGGCCATGTAACATGTCTATGATCATGGAATTGCCCCCTCTATGCCATCCTGGCATTGTTGGTACAATTCCATGATCCCAGTGGTCTGTAGCACAGACCCTGGTACTGCCAGACTGCCCTTCCTGGGGTTTCACTGCAGCTGCTGCTGCTGCCAACCCCTCAGACAGGCAGCTGCCCTCCTGGGGTCCAGCCAGGCCTGGCCCAGGATGGCAGAACAAAGAACTTCCTCTGAGAGAGGGTGTGACACCCTCTCCCTTTGGAAAATGGTGTGAAGGCAGGGGAGGAGTAGCCTCCCCCAGCCTCTGGAAATGCTTTGTTGGGCACAGAGGTGCCCAATTCTGCATAAGCCAGTCTACACCGGTTCAGGGACCCCTTAGCCCCTGCTCTGGCGCGAAACTGGACAAAGGAAAGGGGAGTGACCACTCCCCTGACCTGCACCTCCCCTGGGAGGTGTCCAGAGCTCCTCCAGTGTGCTCCAGACCTCTGCCATCTTGGAAACAGAGGTGCTGCTGGCACACTGGACTGCTCTGAGTGGCCAGTGCCACCAGGTGACGTCAGAGACTCCTGCTGATAGGCTCCTTCAGGTGTTAGTAGCCTTTCCTCTCTCCTAGGTAGCCAAACCCTCTTTTCTGGCTATTTAGGGTCTCTGTCTCTGGGGAAACTTTAGATAACGAATGCATGAGCTCAGCCGAGTTCCTCTGCATCTCCCTCTTCACCTTCTGATAAGGAATCGACCGCTGACCGCGCTGGAAGCCTGCAAACCTGCAACATAGTAGCAAAGACGACTACTGCAACTCTGTAACGCTGATCCTGCCGCCTTCTCGACTGTTTTCCTGCTTGTGCATGCTGTGGGGGTAGCCTGCCTCCTCTCTGCACCAGAAGCTCCGAAGAAATCTCCCGTGGGTCGACGGAATCTTCCCCCTGCAACCGCAGGCACCAAAAAGCTGCATTACCGGTCCCTTGGGTCTCCTCTCAGCACGACGAGCGAGGTCCCTCGAATCCAGCGACGCTGTCCAAGTGACCCCCACAGTCCAGTGACTCTTCAGCCCAAGTTTGGTGGAGGTAAGTCCTTGCCTCACCTCGCTGGGCTGCATTGCTGGGAACCGCGACTTTGCAAGCTACTCTGGCCCCTGTGCACTTCCGGCGGAAATCCTTCGTGCACAGCCAAGCCTGGGTCCACGGCACTCTAACCTGCATTGCACGACTTTCTAAGTTGGTCTCCGGCGACGTGGGACTCCTTTGTGCAACTTCGGCGAGCACCGTTTCACGCATCCTCGTAGTGTCTGTTTCTGGCACTTCTCCGGGTGCTACCTGCTTCAGTGAGGGCTCTTTGTCTAGCTCGACGTCCTCTCTCTGCAGGTCCAATTTGCGACATCCTGGGCCCCAGCAGCGTCCAAAAACGCCAAACGCACGATTTGCGTGTAGCAAGGCTTGTTGGCGTCCATCCGGCGGGAAAACACTTCTGCACGACACTCCAAGGCGTGGGGGATCCATCCTCCAAAGGGGAAGTCTCTAGCCCTTGTCGTTCCTGCAGTATTCACAGTTCTTCAGCCTAGTAAAAGCTTCTTTGCACCAACCGCTGGCATTTCTTGGGCATCTGCCCATCTCCGAGTTGCTTGTGACTTTTGGACTTGGTCCCCTTGTTCCACAGGTACCCTCAGTCAGGAATCCATCGTTGTTGCATTGCTGATTTGTGTTTTCCTTGCATTTTCCCTCTAACACGACTATTTTGTCCTTAGGGGAACTTTAGTGCACTTTGCACTCACTTTTCAGGGTCTTGGGGAGGGTTATTTTTCTAACTCTCACTATTTTCTAATAGTCCCAGCGACCCTCTACAAGGTCACATAGGTTTGGGGTCCATTCGTGGTTCGCATTCCACTTTTGGAGTATATGGTTTGTGTTGCCCCTATCCCTATGTTTCCCCATTGCATCCTATTGTAACTATACATTGTTTGCACTGTTTTCTAAGACTATACTGCATATTTTTGCTATTGTGTATATATATCTTGTGTATATTTCCTATCCTCTCACTGAGGGTACACTCTAAGATACTTTGGCATATTGTCATAAAAATAAAGTACCTTTATTTTTAGTATAACTGTGTATTGTGTTTTCTTATGATATTGTGCATATGACACTAAGTGGTACTGTAGTAGCTTCACACGTCTCCTAGTTCAGCCTAAGCTGCTCTGCTAAGCTACCATTATCTATCAGCCTAAGCTGCTAGACACCCTATACACTAATAAGGGATAACTGGGCCTGGTGCAAGGTGCAAGTACCCCTTGGTACTCACTACAAGCCAGTCCAGCCTCCTACACGTGTGCATCTTGTTTTTCTTCGTAGAAGTCTTTTCAAGTCACGAGGTATAGTGACTGCACACATTGCTGGTAATGCGAATGCGCGTCAACGCCATTGTTAAATTGTTTTTAACTCCATCATCTGGTTCAGAGGTGTCTCCCTGGGTCTTTGGATCCATTCCTCATTGCTAGAATCTACAGTTGTTCTTACGAGGCAGGTCCAAATGTTGCATATTCCTTTCGACTGCTCCACAGTCAATGACTCCCCTCCATTTAGGGCTCAGCCCCTCCTGGCCTCCATTACTTCAGCATCTGAAAATGTCCTCATAATGGAACAGTTTGTTAGTTTTTGCCCCACTTGCCATTCCAAGTACCCAAGGACAGACCTGCATAAAGTCTGTAACTTCTGTTAGTTCCCTGGCGTTCAAGAGGATTCTTGTGCTGCGTGCTTTGAGTTTTTAAATAGGGAAATGCTCTGGATTCGCTGATTCTCGTTGCCTCACCTTTGCTACCATGGTGCATAAGCGAGAGGAAGAGAATAACTCCCAACCGCTTCGGGACCAAGACACCAAAGATCCACAGTAGCTGAAAGCTCCCGGCACATAGATGCAGGAGACCTTCTCGGCAGACAGTGCTGACTGATGCCAGAGCGGATGAGCCCCTGCTGGCTCAGCGCCCGCCACCAAAGATGGTCACCACTCTGGTATTACACTCCACTCAGAGGAGAGAGCTTTGAGCTAGCAAGCCACCTTGAGGCATCAGGTCCACCGCTGCCTCATGGCCATAGTCTGCACCAAAAACCCGAGCCAGACCTTGGTGCCAATGTCCTCCACAAAGTCTTGCATGGCAACATCCACTACCAGACCCTTAAGATGGCATTCTTCTGAGCCATAAACCATGGAGCCCAAACACACTTATATTCTATTGGCTCCCAAAGCCCTTGCTCCGACCAGCCTTGTATTCACAGCTGACTCCTCCGCTGCTTCTGAGGATCTCCACCAGCCGATCCTCCAACAGCTCCAAGAACAGCTGAACACCAGGCAGCAACGCAGTCACATTCAGCTTGCCATCCGTCTCATCTTGACTAAGCCTCTCCATATACCCAAGGACCCAGTTCCTCACAACGGGAATTTGAGTTTTGAGGGGGTCCTAAACCTGCCTGTGGAGCCAGAGCCCAAGAAGTCTCTGCATTATGAGACTCCCCACTCCCTTCATTAGTCGTCCTCCTCGTTCCAACTCCCACCCCCCCCTCCCCTGTGTCTACCTCTTCTCTGCTACCTGTGGACCACCTGCAACATTTGCCGCAGGCTATTTCACATTCTGGTGAGGGAGGGACAGCCCTAGAGCTCCATATGACCCACCATATGATCCCCATGCCCCTGACAACCCAGCAGATTAATACAATACAGATCCCCCCAGCTGACTCTGATCCGAACCTATATCCAGCCAAGCCTTCACCCTCCTGATGACACCACCTTGTATCATGAGGTTTTACACTGAGCAGCCATCTTCCACAAAGTGGAAATACACGTTTAGCATGAGGATGACTTCCTCTTGGAGACCCTCTCCTGTCACATCAAAGGTGAAGAAGAAATGTAAGGTGTCTCCCTCTGACCCACATTATATACAGGGCCAGTTACCTCGATTCCTTGGTCAGTCACACAGCTAGAAAGAGGGCTAACTCCTAGGGCACAGGAAGTTCCCCCCTCCGGCCCTCTCCATACTGCAAGAGTATAAATATTGATGCAGGAGGCAAATGTGTTGCTGCACAGTCTGCCACACATTGGCATATTACCAATACTGTGGGCCTACTCTCCAGGTAGGACCAGGTCCACTGGGATCAGATGGAAGATATCATCTTACACCTCCCAGACAATTTTAAGAAACTAGGTCAGGAGTTGGTTGCGGAAGGAAAGATAATTTCCAACACCCGATTTAGGTATGCCTTGGATGCAGCAAACACTGCTGCTTGAGGCCTAAACACCAGTGTCCTTTAAAGACACTTTTGGCTGCGAGTGTCTAGGTATAAACAAGAGAAACATCTCCTCAATATGCCTTTTGATGGGGAGTACCTCATCAGCACGCAAGTAGACGAGATGGTGGAAAAGATAAACAAGCATTTACAATGCAGCAGGTCTCGCGTTTGCTCATGTTAGAGCTGATAGCGTTGTAAACTCCTAACCCAACTTTTCACCTACCGGCAAAAGTGCATTTATGTACGTAAGCCGAAAAAGTGCAATTAACTATGTAAAGCGCTCGACTTCTGCCAAGCGAAATCGCGCTAGTAAATATGAGAAAAAGTAGTCCGCGAGCCTTGCATGTTTTCTGTACTTGGTCGCTGCGCTCGAGGAGGGCTATCCACCGGAAAAGGCATGACTTATTCATGCCTTCGACTAATGAAAGCAAGCAGATTTTACTAGGCAAGCCTACTAATGAATGAAAAACACTGATGTGACGTCGACAGGGCTCCGAGCCCTTTTCTAAACACTAAAGCGTCTCGCTGCGATACACATGCGCGAGCGCATGCGACGCAGGCTCGACCATAAAAAGGACACCAAAACAACCAAAGCTACGGGAGCCCACCCAAATCCTATCTGCCTGCCTCTCCTTTGCCACTTATTGTATTGGGGTGGATCCAAAACACCACACCTGAGGATTCCAATCCATCCCTAGACAACAGCAGCAATAGTCACCCATGTGGTGTTACTTCAGGGGAGAATACAAGGAAAATAATGGCATGGGAAAGGGTGCAGCTCCTAATGGGGCTGCAGGTGCCAAGCAGGGACACTCCTCATTCCCCCTCCACCCCCGACACAACACCTGATGGGGGAGATGATTGCAGGGGTTCCTGCCCTGCTGGGCAGATATCACCTGTAGGTTCTAGACAGGGAGGGTATTGCTTAGAGCTCACACAAACATCACCAAACATTCCCCCTTGCAAATACACACTCCCCAGAACATTCTGCATTTGTTCTAAGTGGAGATGCGTGCACTATGTAAAAAAGGCGCTATAGAACTAGTGCCGCCAGAACATTGCGGCAAAGGGGATGTACTCCCTGTATTCTCTAACCCCCAGAAAAGAGGTAGGCCCCTAAGGCCCATCTTTGACCTCAGGCCCTTCAGCTAGTACATCCTGTCAGAGCACTTTTACATGGTGATATTCGAGCGTGCCATTCCTCCCCTCAATGCCACGTTATGATAACCCTCGATCTGAAGGATGCCTACGTCTGCATACCCATCCACCTTGTGCAGCGAAGATTCATAGTTTGTGGTAAGTGGACAGCATTATCAGTTCAAAGTACTGTCCTTCAGGGTAACCACAGACTCAATGGTATTTACAGAGAATCTTGCAGTGGTAGCCGCTAACCTTAGGAGGAGCGGTGTCCTAGTCTTCTCTTACCTGAACGGTTGGATGATCAAGAGCGCCACGCTGCAGCAATGCCTAGCCTAGCGCACACACAAGCCACCATCAATCTCCTTCATAACCTAGGCTTTACTATCATTGCAACCAAATCCCACTCCAGGCCCTCCAAGTGCAGTCCATCCTCAGGGCTATACTTGACTTTTGAGTAGGAAACACTTACCTCAACCCAGCAAAGGATACAAGCATTCAAAACACCACTACCTCTTTTTCAGCCAGATCACCAGGTAATGGTCAGAAAGGCTGAGTTTATTCAGCATGATGGCATCCTGCATCACTATAGTTTCTCACACTGTTACACATTTGTCTGTTGCATCAGTGCCTAGCAGCACAATTGTTGCTAGCAAAGGATCAACTCTTTCGATGGAAGACTTGATCACACAACAACCTCTACTACACCTGTGGGAGGAAGAATAAAGAATTTTATCCACGAATGGAGGAAAATAACATCAGATAAGTAGATTGTAAATATAATATTTGGATATTGATAGAATTATTAAAGTTGCCTCCAACAAAAGGGCCAAAGAGAAAGAAACTCTCAAAAGAGACTGCAAGATTAATGAAAGAAATACAGGAGTTAATTAAAAAATAAAATTGCAATAGAGAGGGTTCCACAGAATGAGGCCAACAAAGGGAACTACTCAACTTATTTCCTAATTCCAAAACCATACGGAAGTCTACATCCAATTCTGGACCTAATGACAACTCTACAAGAGGTCATGCCACAAATTCAAAAGGACTACTTAGCAACAATAGACCTAAAATGATGCTCACTCACACATTCCATTAAACTACAATCACAAAAACTATCTATGGTTTGTGGTGAACAACTAGCATTACCAATACAAGGTCTTAGCTTTCAGCATCAAATGAATGTGCACCAAGGGTGTTTAGAAATTGCTTATCAGCAGTGGCTGCATACCCGAGAAGTCTGGGCATACACGTACACCCTTACTTAGACGACTATTTTATAAGAGCAAACTCGTAAGTAAAAAAACTAAAAAAGATGTTCAAAAAGTGGCATCAACTCTATACAGCTGGGATTTTCAATAAATATAGAAAAATCATCAACCAACTCGGAACAAGAAAAATTGTTTCTAGTAGCAAGAATCAACGCAATAGAGGGAAGAGCATACACCAGCTAAAAGAGAATGGAATCTGTTCTTCAGGAGATTCTTCTTTACCTGATGGGTCAGGCAGTCAGGACTGTGGGGAAAATACTAGGAAAGATGGCGTCTTGCATACCTTTGATACCAAGCGTGAGACTACATATGAGACCAATTCAGGAATGGCTGCAGTTTCAATGGTCACAAACACCAGGAAGTTGGGAAGATCTAGTGATTGTAACTCAGAAGAAACCAGAGGAAATGGCATGGTGGAACAGAATTAATGTAAGAGGGAAGATTATTCATGAAACCAACTCCAGCAGTAATCATCACTACAGATGCCTCTAACTTAGGTTGGGGTGCTCACATGGCACTTTGAAAATCAAAGGAATCTGAAAGGAACAAGAGGCAGTACAACATATCAACATCCTGAAATTAAAAACAGTGTTTCTAGCCTTAAAAGCCCTTCAGAAGCAGTTGTGGGGAAAGGTCCAATCCAAACAGACAATACAACAGCAGTGTTTTATACCAACAAATGGGACAAACTCAATCTTTCCCCTTATCAAAACTAGCACACGAAACTTGGATTTGGGCACTAGAAGGGAAGATGCACTTAGCAATTCATTTTCTAGGGAAAGACCATGTTCAAGCAGATAGCTCAAGCAGAAGGGCTATATCTGTTCACAAGTGGGAGTTAAATCAACCAGTACTCAGACATATTTTTCAAAAGTGGGGAAGTCCAGAAATGGATCTATTCGCAACATGTGCAAACGCTAAATGGCAATCCTTTCCATCCAGACACTCAGACCACCGGTCCCTGGGGAATGCCCTGTTGATAAATTGGTCAGGGAAATTTGTATATGCTTCTCCCCAAATTCTTCTTTTACACAGCGTAATCAACAAATGCAAACAAAACAAGATAAGAATAGTTTTAATTGCCCCACAATGGCCAAGACCAACTTGGTACTCTGAGCTAATTCAAATGTCTCAAGGAAGCATTTTAAAACTTCCCAAAAAAGATGGGATCTGCTATCAATGCAGAAGGCAAGGTGCTCCATCCCGAGCCAGGTTCCTTGAATCTAGCAGGATGGCTCCTGAAAACGTAGAGTTTGGGCATCTAAACATATCTGAAAAGACAATGCAGTATAAGAGAAGCAAGAAAATAAACATCCATAAGGTGTTACAAAGCAAGATGGCAAAAATATACAAATTGGTGCAAAAATTCAGGATCATTTCATCAGATCGCTTCAGAGGTAACCCTGCTAAAATACCTCACACGTCTTAGATTGTAATCTCACATATACCTCAGTAAGGGTACATTTGGCTGTGATTGTAGCATATACTAGAGGTTGTACGGGGAAAACCTCTTTACATCCCCAGCCATACACAACGTTTTTTGGAAGGAGCAAAGAAATTGGCACCACCAAGACAGGTGCCGCTGCCAACATGGAACTTAAATCTAGTGTTGGCACAACTCATGAATGATCCTTTTGAGCCTTTACCTAAAGCTACTTTAAAAATGCTCACATATAAAACTCTCTCTTTAGTGACTGACATCTCTTTGCAGAGTGAGTGAACTACGGACACATACAGTACATGAACTGTATCTACAAATACACAAAGACAGAGTGGTCTTAAGAACAGACCCCATTTTCTACCAAAAGTAATTTCTCAATTTCATATTAATCAGTCTATTCAAATACCAAGTTATTTCCAAGAACCAAAAACTAAAGCGGCGAAGGCATTAACACTCTTGAGGCAAAAAGAGCAATCATGTATTATATTGAAAGAACAAAGATAATAAAGACAAAGCAGCTGTCTGTTTCATTTGCAAACAACAATGTAGGCAATGCAGTGACAAAAGGAACTATAGCCAGATGGACTTCACAAACTATACAGTTTTGTCACACAAAGACTGGAGTACAACTAACGCGCCAAGGGTGCATTCTACAAGAAAGAAGCAAGCAACAATAGGCTTTTTTTTATTTATTTTTTAAAGAAAATATTCCAACTCAGAACATTTGCATGGCAGCTACATGGTCATCAATTCATACATTTACAATACATTATTGTATAGGCATTCAGTTGAATAAGGTTTAAAATGTTTTAAAGCATACATGTACAAATTCAAGCCTGTCTTCAACCCAGTGTATACAATGAAGGAAAAAACTGCTCCAAAATCCATGCACAGCAAGTGAATTCAGAAAAGATTCATGCTGCAGAGAGAAATAGTTTCTTACCTGTAATAGTAGTTTTGCAACTTGAATAATTTTCTGGATTCACAAGTGACCCACCCACCTCCCAAAGACGATGGGAAAGAAGACAAAAAAGAAGACTAAAAAAGAAACAAATCTGAAGATGGTGACCACGAAAACCGTGTAAGGAGAGGGTGTATGATGTCACTGGAGGTTAAAAAAAAGCATCAAATTGTGGACTAGTCGACACCCAACAGATAGAAAGATAGAGAAGGATTATGACCACAAGGGAAGTATTCTGGGCCCAAACATTAGATGGGGGGAATAATGCACAGCATGTAAATCCAGAAAATTCTTCAAGCTGCGAAACTACTATTACATGTAAAACCATTTTGTTACACATGCCATGAACAGAAAATGTTACTTACCCGGTAAACATCTGTTTGTGGCATGTAGTACTGTATATTCACACAAGTCCACCTTCCCACCGGTGGATTTTGGCAGTTGCAGATGATATTATTTGTGTCTTCTGCATTACTTTTGGGGTGGGGTGGGAGAGTGTGTCATCTCTTCTGTATCTCTGTGCTCCATCTACATCCTCATCCTTGGTGGGAAAAAATACAATCAAACAATGGAGCTGATGCAACAATAGGTGGAGTCACTATACCGTGACTCAAAAAGACTTCTTCCAAGAAAAACAAGTTACACATGTCTGAGCCCACCACTCAATGGCAGGAGTATGCACAGCATGTGAATCTACAACACTACATGAAACAAACAAATGCTTACAGGGTAAGTAACATTTTCCTTACCCTGACGGTCTCTATCCAGTGGGTGGCATGGTTGCTACTATGTTGCTCTTAAGCGGTCTTTTGAGAGCTTATTGTTGCAAACTATAATCTTGTGCCAGCCTTTGGGTTGCTCCTCATCTTGTCTAGTCTTTGAATGAAAATTCTATGGATCTCCTGTGCATGCCTGATGGCTAGTCCCCCCGGACAGATTTCTTGCATCTTACCTTGGCTGTCTGCCTTCAGTGTACGTCTGTTGGTTTCTACATTGTCTGTGTAATAATTTAAAAAACTACTTACCTGCTTTGCTCCACCCGCCGCTCCTCTCCTTTCGCTGCTGCAGGTACAGGCTCCTAGCCTGCCCTGTGCCTATCCCGACGCTCAGAGCAGCATCAGGATTGGCTGAGAGTGCCCAGCCAGGGCGCTGCCAGGCAGACTGGGGGGCCTGTGCAGGCTTTCTCCAGGCCAGCAACTGTGTTGCTGGGCTGGAGAGAGCCCTGTGCACGTGTGTTTGGCTGGCCCAAGACGGCACACGTGCTCTGAGGGGGAGTGCACAGTGCACTCCCATCAGCTCGTCACCCCCAATACCCTGCCCCTTTCACATGGAAAGGATAATAAACAGCCTGCATATACCATTGCTGCATGTAGTCAAATGCATTCATCTGGGATTGTTTTTGTTAATGCATCAAGTTACGTCTCTGTTGCTCCTGGGTTAACACGATAAAACAAGTAAATATTTTTGGGTTCGCCTGTAAAGCTCACACCTAAACAAGAGGCAAAATGTTTGCCCTCCCCACATTGATAGGAAAGTTCACATGTGCAGCTTTTTCTCTCCCCTGTCTTCTTTTCAGGGCATACATAAAAGCAGCACACGTGCAGCGGCGCAATGAGTGTGTTTCACAACCCAGAATGACAACACATTTCTCATTTAGGCCACACTTATAACCCGTACCTTTTCATCTAGATTCAATAACTTATCTTATCTCCAAGTGCATGCTCAGGCGTAGCTACTAGCAGTATAGGGATAAAAACAGCACTCGGCCAGTTACACCTAGAGCCAAAACAATTTCCGTATAAGCTACACTGCACGTTTAGGTGAATCCAGTTATTTTCCCCCATGTGTACCACACTGCCTGCCTGGTAATGTGCTTCATATGGGTATGAAGCACTATATAAATGCCACCACAATCCAATACAATACCTATGAGTTGGGTAATATTGGGTTCCATCCCATGCCCTCGTAATTTACACCACTTGAATAACCGGCAGTGTTTTATCAATTGTGATAAATAGAAGATATGGGTATATTTTCAAATGGGTGATTCCATGGTAAAAACAAATGTTGCCTATAAAGCACTCATTGTTCTAATCTTGACTCATTAATCATTTGTCATACTTGAATTGCCGTTTATTTTTTGAATTATATATATATATATATATGTGTGTGTTCGATGGCATGTGTAGCTGCAGATATACATGCTGTGCACATCCCGCCATCTAGTGTTGGGCTCGGAGTGTTACAAGTTGTTTTTCTTCGAAGAAGTCTTTTCGAGTCACGAGATCGAGGGACTCCTCCCCTTTCGGCTCCATTGCGCATGGGCGTCGACTCCATCTTAGATTGTTTTCTTTCCACCATCGGGTTCGGACGTGTTCCTCTTCGCTCTGTGTTTTGGTTCGGAAAGTTAGTTAAATCTCGGAAAATTCTACGGTATTGTTTGCGTTCGGTATCGGGTTAGTTACAACAGATCGACACAGAATTTTTAAGAGCTCCGGTGGCCCTTTGGGGTTTTCGATTCCCCGGCGGGGCCTGGTCGGACCCCATTCCGCTTCTGCCCCGAATGTCGCAACAAGTATCCTTACACAGATCAGCATCTGGTCTGTAATTTGTGTTTGTCTCCCAAACACAAAGAGGATAACAGAGAGGCCTGTCGAGCGTTTCGGTCGAGGAAAACGCTAAAAGACCGAAGAGCAAGAAGACTACAAATGGCATTGGCGCCGGCAGGACAACAACGCTTAGAAGAGGAAACCTTCTCCATCGCGGACTCGGACGAGGTCGATCCCGAACAGACGCCGAGAACCGTGAGTAAGACGTCACTGCCCAAAACTCACGGAACATTCACGTAAGCCCAGGGGACGCCACCGCCAACAGGCCATGGCTTAACCCGAAAATTAGGTGACTGACCATTGGCACTGAAAAAGGGCACGCATGTGTCGAAGTCATCCGACTCCGGTCGAGATACCGGCACAGAACAGACTCGGCGCCGGGTCAGAGCAATCTCGACACAGAGAGAGCGGCACCGAAATGAGTCTGCACCGAGAGATCGGAACACTGAAAGGCAAGAAAGTGTCTTCGGAGCCGAAAAAGACGGTCGAAAAGGTTTCAATACCGAAACATCCGGCCTCGGAGCCGAAACCAAGTTCCTACATCGAGGAACAGGGCCTGTCCTCCCAGATGCAAGGACACCGATTCGGACAGGAGCTAGAGGCAGGGGAGCCAGATTACACTCAAATAAGGCTCCACATTCAGAAGGACACAGGGAAAATCAGTACTCTCCCTCCAATCCGAATTAAAAGGAAACTTGCCTTCCAAGAGAAAGGCAAGCAACCACAAGCAAAGGTGGCAAAACAAATAACTCCGCTCCCATCACCACAACGCTCACCACAACCATCACCGGTAGCCACTCCACCAATGATGCAGTCTCCAACTCATACAGGAATGAGTCAGGATGATCCTGATGCATGAGATCTTTATGATGCGCCAGTGTCAGATAACAGTCCCGACTGTTATCCAGCGACACCGTCACCACCTGAGGACAGTACTGCCTACACACAGGTGGTGTCAAGAGCAGCCGCGTTTCACAATGTCACCCTGCACGCAGAACCAATAGAAGATTACTTTTTGTTTAATACACTGTCGTCCACACATAGCCATTACCAGAGTCTCCCTATGTTACCGGGAATGCTGAAACACTCAAAGCAAGTGTTTCAAGAGCCTGTGAAAGGCAGGGCAATTACTCCAAGGGTGGAGAAAAAGTACAAACCTCCACCAACAGACCCTGTGTACATCACGCAGCAATTAACACCGGACTCAGTGGTAGTAGGGGAGGCTCGCAAAAGGGCGAACTCACACACCTCGGGAGATGCACCACCACGCGACAAGGAAAGTCGCAAGTTCGACGCAGCGGGAAAAAGGGTCGCGGCACAAGCAGCCAACCAATGGCGCATTGCCAATTCACAGGCCTTGCTGGCTAGATATGATAGGGCTCATTGGGACGAAATGCAACATTTCATAAAACACCTACCCAAAGAGTTCCAAAAGAGGGCCCAACAAGTGGTGGAAGAAGGCCAGAGTATCTCTAACAATCTGATACGGTCAGCAATGGATGCAGCTGACACAGCTGCTAGGACTGTAAATACAGCGGTCACCATACGGAGACACGCATGGCTACGCACCTCAGGATTCAAGCCGGAAATACAACAAGCAGTGCTGAATATGCCTTTTAACTGACAGCAGTTGTTTGGGCCGGAGGTGGACACTATCGAGAAACTTAAAAAGGACACCGATACGGCCAAAGCCATGGGCGCACTCTACTCCCCACAGAGCAGAGGCAAATTTTGTAAATCACAGTTGAGGGGGGTTTTGAAGACAGAGCACAGAACCCTCAACCTCACAAACAAGACCCACTTACCAGAGTCAATATCAGAGGGGAAGTTTTCGGGGACAATACAGAGGGGGACAATTCCCTAAAACTAGAGGGAAGTTCCAAAGTCCCAAGACACTGCAAAATAAACAGTGACTTCAGCGATACAAATCCCCAACACATAACACCAGTGTGGGGGGGAGACTAACCAATGTTTACAAAAACTGGGAGGAAATAACGCACACGTGGGTCCTAGCCATTATCCAACATGGTTATTGCAGAGAATTTCTACAATGCCCTCCAAATGTCCCACCGAAAACACACATGTCCAAACAACACATGGATCTATTACAACTGGAGGTCCAAGTGTTGTTGCAGAAAGATGCAATAGAATTAGTACCAATTCATCAGAAAGGAACAGGAGTTTACTCCCTCTACTTTCTCATACCCAAAAAAGACAAAACTCGAAGACCTATCCTAGATCTCAGAACATTAAACATTTACATCAAATCAGATCACTTTCACATAGTGACACTGCAAGACGTGATCCCATTGCTCAAACAACAAGACTACATGACAACACTAGACCTCAAGGATGCGTATTTCCATATGCCTATACATCCTTCCCACAGAAAGTACTTAAGGTTTGTAATCCAAGGGGTACATTACCAGTTCAAAGTGTTGCCATTCGGGATAACAACAGCGCCAAGAGTTTTTACAAAATGCCTGGCCGTAGTGGCGGCCCATATCAGAAGGCAGCAAATACATGTGTTCCCGTACCTAGACGATTGGTTAATCAAAACCAATACGCAAGAACGGTGTTCACAACACACAAAGTATGTCATAGAAACCCTTCACAAGCTAGGTTTCTCACTCAACTACAACAAATCACACCTACAGCCGTGTCAAATACAACAGTACTTAGGAGCAACAATCAACACAACAAAAGGGATTGCCACTCCAAGTCCACAAAGGGTACAGGCATTCCAAAACATAATACAGACCATGCACCCAAAACAAAAGTACCAGGTAAAATTAGTAATGAAGCTACTAGGCATGATGTCCTCCTGCATAGCCATTGTCCCAAATGCAAGATTACACATGCGGCCCCTACAACAGTGCCTAGCATCACAATGGTCACAATCACAGGGTCAACTTCAAGACCTAGTGTTGATAGACCGCCAAACATACACCTCGCTTCAATGGTGGAACACTATAAACTTAAACAGAGGGCGGCCTTTTCAAAACCCAGTGCCTCAATACGTAATAACAACGGATGCCTCCATGATAGGATGGGGAGCACACCTCAACCAACACAGCATCCAAGGACAATTGGACACTCAGCAGAGACAGCTTCATATAAATCACTTAGAACTACTAGCAGTATTTCTAGCGTTGAAAGCATTTCAACCTATAATAACCCACAAACACATTCTTGTCAAAACAGACAACATGACGACGATGTATTATCTGAACAAACAGGGAGGGACACACTCAACACAGTTGTGTCTCTTAGCACAAAAGATATGGCATTGGGCGATTCACACCAACATTCGCCTAATAGTGCAGTTCATACCAGGAGTTCAAAACCAGTTAGCAGACAATCTCTCTCGGGATCACCAACAGATCCACGAATGGGAAATTCATCCCCAAATACTAAAGACTTACTTCCAAAGATGGGGAACACCGCAAATAGACCTATTTGCAACAAAAGAAAACGCAAAATGCCCAAACTTCGCATCGAGGTACCCACAGGCTCACTCTCAAGGCAATGCGTTATGGATGAGTTAGTCAGGGATATTTGCATACGCTTTTCCCCCTCTCCCACTCCTTCCGTATCTAGTAAACAAATTGAGTCAAAACAAACTCAAACTCATACTAATATCACCAACTTGGGCATGACAACCTTGGTACACAACACTACTAGACCTCTCAGTAGTGCCTCATATCAAACTGCCAAACAGACCAGATCTGTTAACTCAACACAAACAGATCAGGCACCCCAATCCAGCATCGCTCAATCTAGCAATTTGGCTCCGGAAATCTTAGAATTCGGACACCTAGACCTTACACAAGAATGTATGCAGGTCATAAAACAAGCTAGGAAACCAACCACAAGACATTGCTACCCAAATAAGTGGAAAAGATTTGTTTATTACTGCCATAATAATCAAATTCAACCATTACACGCATCTGCTAAAAACATCGTAAGCTACCTATTACACTTACAAAAGTCCAAGTTAGCTTTTTCATCCATTAAAATACATCACACTGCAATTTCAGCTTATCTGCAAATTACGCACTCAACTTCATTATTCAGAATCCCAGTCATAAAAGCATTTATGGAGGGTCTGAAAAGGATTATCCCACCAAGAACACCACCTGTTCCTTCGTGGAACCTCAACATCGTATTAACACGACTCATGGGTCCACCTTTTGAACCCATGCATTCATGTGAGATACAGTACTTAACATGGAAAGTAGCATTTCTAATAGCTATCACATCTTTCAGAAGAGTAAGTGAAATACAAGCCTTTACCATACAGGTACCCTTTATTCAGATACACAAACATAAAGTAGTTCTACGAACAAATCCTAAATTCTTACCTAAGGTTATATCACTGTTCCACTTAAATCAAACAGTGGAACTCCCAGTGTTCTTTCCAGAACCAGATTCTATAGCTGAGAGAGCATTACATACATTAGACATCAAAAGGGCACTAATGTACTACATTGATAGAACAAAACAAATTCGCAAAACAATTGTTTGTTGCTTTTCAAAAACCTCATACAGGGAATCCAATATCCAAACAAAGCATTGCCAGATGGATAGTTAAATGTATTCAAACCTGTTATGTTAAAGCAAAAAGAGAACTGCCTATAACACCAAAGGCACACTCAACTAGAAAGAAAGGTGCTACTATGGCCTTTCTAGGAAATATACCAATGACTGAAATCTGTAAGGCAGCCACATGGTCTACGCCTCATACATTTACCAAGCATTACTGCATGGATGTGTTAACAACACAGCAAGCCACAGTAGGACAAGCAGTATTACGGACTTTATTTCAAACCACTTCAACTCCTTCAGGCTGAACCACCGCTTTTGGGGAGATAACTGCTTACTAGTCTATGCACAGCATGTGTATCTGCAGCTACACATGCCATCGAACGGAAAATGTCACTTACCCAGTGTACATCTGTTCGTGGCATGGGACGCTGCAGATTCACATGCGCCCTCCCACCTCCCCAGGAGCCTGTAGCCGTTTTAAGTTGAGAAAAAATTAGACTTGAACATTTTGTAAATTTGTAAATATATCACTTTTAACCACATTATGTACATACATATTTACTCCATTGCATGGGCACTATTACTATATACACAACTCCTACCTCGCCCTCTGTGGGGAAAACAATCTAAGATGGAGTCGACGCCCATGCGCAATGGCGCCGAAAGGGGAGGAGTCCCTCGATCTCGTGACTCGAAAAGACTTCTTTGAAGAAAAACAACTTGTAACACTCCGAGCCCAACACTAGATGGCGGGATGTGCACAGCATGTGAATCTTTTTATATATATATATATATATATATATATATATATATATATGGTTTCTGCAATGCCTGATGGTGCAATTTTGGGCAGGGATCTTTCAAATAAGTTGCCCTGACACACTAGCCAGCCCTTTCCAGTGACTACAGCTCTCGTGAGGTTTGACCAGTATTGTTATGCATCAATGCATAGGATACAAAATTGTAGATGTGGAACTAGGCTTGATGTTTACGGTTAGATTATTAAAAAAATTCACAGGCTAACGGTTTACCTACTACTGACACCTATGTAGCAATAGGTTGCACAGATCGTACAAGTAAATATCATAAGCATTCTTGCACTTCAGTGTTTGTCAGAGACAGCAGATGTCACCATTAGGTGGCGGGGAACAAAGCAACGCTCCTTTCAACGTACGAGAAACAAGAAATCAGATAGGTTATAACAGTGAGCATTCTGCAGTGAAGAGAACATGTCATGGAATTAGCCCTTTTTATGTGTTGGGCAAATTAGTGATGAAAATTAGCCAGTTACTGGTGTACATCTCCCTTTTAACTGGGAAATAGAGGTTAAGGCTTTCTAATACTCAAGGGAGCATCCCCTGACGCTGACCTGTAGATCTTGCTAGTGTCGGTGACTCTAGAATGATTTGGCTGTGTTAGAACAAGTGTAGACATCTGTTCATTTGGTTGAGATCTGAGAAATACTATCTAGAGATCTAAATGTATCGATGCTATTAACATTATATACCAAAAACTGTTTTCACAGTAAAGTTAAAGTAAAATTTGGGAATCTTGTTTTTGAGAATTTACTCTGGAATGATGTTTGGAATGCAGGATGAGTATGTATACTCAACAACCTTTTTCCTATGAAAGACTGTACAGTTCTGGGATCATTTGCCTTCCCCAAATATTCAGGTTGTGGGTTCACAATTGGGCTTTAACAATGAGACCAGAAAAATATTCAGATTCCTTTGAGGGTGCCGGACTCTGGTTAAAGGAATGTGTCTAAGACTATCAATGTGCTTTTTTAAAAGCTTTATGAAGCAGCATACCCAAGGGGCAATTCTGTAAGCTCAAGCGGTAGGCAGATAGCGTTAGAAAATATTTGTGTGAATTCCCGTTTAGAGTCCTGGTGTGCATCTTCCAGTATTGTCATCAGGTCAGCTGAACAGAACAATCTTTAAAGTCAGAGCTGTTTACTTAAACTGGGACCTGGTTTAACGACTATGGACCTGTACATGACGCAAAGTGTAAGAAATTAACCAATTATGTTGCTGTCTTCATTACCAACACAGCCACCATTTGAATGTTAATGAACGGGGATAGGTACCAGGTAGTAACAGATGCATCACACAGCTGTTCGGCTTGGATTGCAAGTATCTTAACCATGCAATTTCTTCTTTTTCAGGTCGACAACGAAACAAATGAACTTCAAGATGGTTCACTAATAGATCTCTGTGGGGCAGCGTTGCTGTGGCGTACTGCAGAAGGCCTTTCACGCACCCCAACGGTGAAGCATTTGGAAGCACTGAGGCAGGAGATAAATGCAGCCAGACCACAGTGTCCTGTTGGTTTTAACACATTAGCCTTTCCCAGTATGAAGAGAAAAGATGTCGTTGATGAAAAGCAGCCATGGGTGTACCTGACCTGTGGCCATGTTCATGGTTACCATAACTGGGGAAATAAAGAGCAAAGAGATGGTAAGGATAGGGAATGTCCAATGTGCAGGTCCGTTGGGCCCTACGTACCTCTGTGGCTTGGCTGTGAAGCAGGATTTTATGTTGATGCAGGACCTCCAACTCATGCTTTCAGTCCATGTGGACATGTGTGCTCGGAAAAGACAACGGCGTATTGGTCTCACATCCCACTTCCACATGGCACTCACACGTTCCATGCAGCCTGCCCCTTCTGTGCACATTCATTGGCTGGAGAACAAGGTTACATCAGACTTATTTTCCAAGGACCTCTTGACTAGCAAAACGTTCCTCAATGACTCTGCAAGCTGAGCAATTTCCCTTTATTCTTTGTATTAATACAACTGACTTTCCCAAATGTCCCAGGCTTTGACAGTATGCGTTAAAATGAAGACATTTCTGTTTTTGTTACTCGGTAGAAGTAGACCAAGGCAGAAAAAAAAAAATACTAATTCTTGGTGGTTTTTTGGGGAATGAACTATTTTGAGGGGATTATGCAGCGTAACATTGTATGCCTTCATCAAATATTTCTGAATGACTTGAGATCAGTATTTGAAGTTATTTTGTATAACTCAAGAAAATACTGTCAATTCAAACTACATTAGTTTACTGTTCAGACACACCTTGTAAATTATAGTAACCTAAATTGCAACATTTTATAGTAATCTTTCTTATTGGAAATTACGTTTCACTGGGCAGGTTAGTTTGTCAAGCTGTAGTGCATCGAATTAATTGCTTTTGAAGGTAGGCAAGTTTAAGTAAACAGTTTCTAATCTACAATTAAATCAGAGCTAATTTGTATTTTTCACCAAACAAACTGCTTAGAAATAGTATTGTTAGAGCAAATTAGGTGATTGGCAAAGGGTCTAATTCATTATACGTTTTTTGCAGCAGGCTAAAAAATTGGTCACTAGAGAAGATTATTTTATTGTAAATTTGAACCTTAATATTCATTATGCAACTTAACCTCGAGTGTCTGTTTCTCCCTTTGTTTTCCAATGTCCCAACTTAACGTTTCAGGGGTTTATATTTTAATCCTTTAAACAACTACAACTTCCTTCTCAGGAACAAAGTTTTGCCTCATCAGAAAGTTCACTTACATTGTATAAGCTCCAGAAACGTAGTTTGCTTGCCTCGGCTGATATTCTCTGCATTAGGTGCGAATGCAGCAAGTTGGGCATTAGAACGTGTGAGCATTAAGAAGCCGTTTACTTCGATGGACATTAGAAATTGAAGGTCGGTCATCTGTAAAAAAAAAAAAAAAAAAAATTCAGCAGTTGTTTTCCCCAGCGGACAGCACAGTTGTGCACCTTCTTTTGTCCAAATGGCGTATGCGAGCTAGATATCCCAAAATGAATATTTAATTTGTCCATTAATGTCTTTGTTATTCTTCATTGTTGTCTTTCTCCCTCGTTTTCGTACACTCAGGAAATGTATGCAACTGAAAAGCTTACATGAATGGCTACTACGATTTAATGGACTTGGACAGATTTGTAATTTTTTTATATAATTGTCAGTGCATTATGCAGTGAAATGAGCAGAGGCCCTGCATCGTATTTGTCTACTCATTTATATTCAGACTGTACAGTATAGCCATTTTTATTTGCAACATAATTTATTCAAAATATGTGAGTTAACCCTATTCAGAGACCCCATTTGGTTAAAGATTTACCGCAAAAATTTTGTTTCTGCAGATTGAGGGGATGGGCGGGCTGGGATTTGACTAAATTGTACATTTGTCTTATTTGTTTTGAATTGAAAGATTCTATTGAATATTCTTTTTTCAGCATTCTTCATAGTATTCTATTAAGCATGTCCGTTTTAATATATTTACTGCAAAATAATCTGAAACGCGAGTGTTGTTTTTCCTACTGAGCTTTGGTCTCTGCACCAAAAAAAAAGTCCCAGTATCAGCTGTTGCTAACTTTATTTTGTCATTTGGGGAGGAAGCGCAAAAAGCCAAGCGTCTGCGTGGCCTGACTAATGAAGAACACCCAACATCGCGCCTGGGTAGGATGAAGCCATTAACATGTTACATTGATGGGCTGCCTGCCTTATCATGGAGATCCAGAGCATTCCCCGGGTTGTGCAATTGCTTCTGTGTATGTCAATTGGGTAAAGTGCCTTTCAGACCGGTCACTCACTGTTCATTGTAGCTGACCATCGTGCTCACCAGTTGGCTGGAACCGCATGTCGTGTGCTTTAGAATGTGGTCAGTACTTTTATTGATAGATATATAGGTGATCCTGTATAGACTGTTGATATTAAAAGGCAGATTATTTTTTAATGCCGTTCTGTTTACAGTCCCTGCCATTGTGCATGCAATGGTTGCAAAACATTTTTCTACAAGCCAGTTGAAACTGCTGTAAACTGTTTGACATCTATGTTGTTTGGTCTTTCTCTTACTGTAGACAAACGCACTGTGTGCTTCCGTGCAATGGGCAACCATTGTTGGATTTTCCATTGGTTAAACCTGCCCAAAGTATGAATTTTAAAAGTGGTTCTTTTACTCGATTGCAGTACTGCTGTTTCATGTTACCGACTGTCACATTGACTTGATTAGAAGTTTTACACTTTGAAACTTTTTAAAACGTTGACCACTACCTGATACCATGGAAAGTTATTTTGCAGGTTGCTTTTATTCTTTAATTCATGACCTAAATAAATGTGACTCAATGTATGGCTGGAGCTGGAACCACTACCAAGTGATCGTGCCCACGTACTAAATGCCCATTTGTGTGCCCCCTTTTTGGCTAGGTAGTAGATCCCTTCTTTCCTGTTTTTTTTTAATGACAGGGTAGTTTTATAGTACAATGTTCAAATTTGCATTGTGCTAACTAGGCTTTCCATAGCATCATAGTGCATTCTCAAACTGTAACTCTTTCTAGGCGAAACTGGAAACCCAGCTCTCGTGTCTTATATTTGGTTGGTGTTTGATTGTGAGCGAGTAGAAGTAAGTGTTTTCAATGTTTGTTTAGAAGTGGTTTGTGTAAATGAGTGAGAATGTAGATTGTGATTGGTCTTGAGAGATTGTTGTTGAGTCTTGTATATGAGTTAATCTGCCAAAGGACCCAAGTTTTTCTGCCTTCAAATTTCACCCGTCCATTGCTTAGGAAAAGTAAATGGTTCTCTGTATTGCAGTCCAGCTAGGTAATTGTGCAGTGTGAACTTCCTCTAGCTTCACATGCTTTGTATTATTCTGCCATCCAATGGTTGGTTCTACAAATCCTGATTTAGAGTTTTTTTTCTTTTGGGTGTTGACCATCGGCATTGGTCTGTGATGTCAAATGTAAGCCTGGATTTCCACAGCGTCTCCAAATTTTCTGGTATTTTCTTCTCCATCGTGTTCAGAAGTGTGTAAAATTGTGAACTGATCCAAATCAAAAATTTGATGGATCTGAGGTGAACATCCGCAACCTGGAGAGTATGCAGCTGAAAAGTAAATGAGACCGAAAACATAGAAAACGATAACAGGTTTTATCTGGGGGAAATCTTTGACTGTACGAGGGTTAGAGAATGTACCTTTTGGTGGTGCTTTTCCACTTAGAGCCTTTTTGGGGAGTCATGGAAAATGCATCTTTTCAGTTCTGCACTTCGTGCCACAGAAAATTTGCACAGATGGATGTCCATTAAGAATGCAGTCTCTTGTCTCCCGAAAGATTAAAATGGATGCAGGCTTCGAAATTACAAACAAAGACCCACCTTTTGCCCCTCATGAAGCGTGTCTGTCAGGCTGAGCAAAGGTCATCCTGACAGACACTCTTCATGTTCAGATCAGGCAGCCAGGAGCGAGACATGCGCGATTTGTGCAGACTCCTGGCTGCATGAGCTGAACTTTGCTGGGCTGAAGAGGTCACAGCTCCTATGGGTGTGACCTCCTCAGCTCAGCAAAGGTACCTCGAGGCCCTCCCCTGAGTGACGAGGAAAGCGTCCTAATTAACTTTGACCTGGGTGCTTCAGCTTTAAGCCCTGAAGTGCCCAGGACAAGTGTCAATCAGGGACACCTAGTCACAGAGTGGGGGAGGGGTCAGAAGTCTCACTGACCCAATCCCACTCTGTGACGAAGTTGGGACTGCTGCCGTCCCTCATTGGCAGATCTAAGGTCAGCCAGAGAGGGAAGGCAGTAGTTTCAGCCCTCCTGAGACAGAGGGACAGAGAGAGAACATTTTTTTTTTTTTTTGGTGCATGTATGTTGATGAGTGTTGTGAATGGATGTGCGTGTGTAAATGAATAAGTGTGCGTGTGCTTCCCTACCCCCACCCCCCAGCCTCCTAAAATTACCGGCCGCCACTGTTAAAGATCATAGAGAAATAAAGGTTGGTGCACTGTGCTTCCTCCTATAAGGAGGGGTCTGATACGCTGGAAGGCACAGAGGCTACAAATCCAGGATTTAGATGTCAAGCACACATTTCTTATAGCCATTGAGTTAACTCCTCTTTCAGTGTCGAAGAAGCCCAAGCAAACAATGCATCAGAAAGAAAATCCTCTGGAGCCAAATACATCGAACCCCAAAAAAGTCAAAACTAAGCCTGCAGTGTCAAACACACACCAATGATCAAAAGGCCGAAGTACTCAACTCGGATCAACAAAAAATAAATAAAGAAAGAAAGAAAGAAACTGATGTGGAAAACAAAAGCCAAAATCATCTGGCTCAGCATTGACAGAGGTCCAAAACTGGAGGAAGTCAAAGGACATGCAGTCTGAAACACCCAAGATTATACACGGCCCATAAAATGATTTACAGCAAAGGGGGGCACTGAACACCAAAAGGCAAAAACTCAGACTTGAAGCCAAATGCCAGATATCCTTCAGGAAAAGAAGGATTTTTAACGCCACAATGGCCATGTACAAGATCCTGGATAAAACGAGGTTTAAAAAAAAAAAAAAAAAAAGAGAGACCAAGGTGAGACTGAGGCCGAGGAGGAAGAAGTAGAGAATACTCTTACGCTGGATCATCAGAGACAGGAAGTAGACACTTAGATACACATAGGAGAACACACTGGAAGGACAGGGCTTCGACAGCAACATTTAGGAACAGGTAGAGGAACGTTCACCAGAAAAAAAGGTAGAAAAAGACAGTACCTGACTGTCCTCACCAGATGGCCAATCCATATATCATGCAGTGGTAGAGTTGCAGATACTTGTGAGGTACAACTAATGGAGTCCTGCTTGTGCCAAGAAACACTGAATGATCTGTTTAAAAAAAAAAAAAACTGCCTCCCTTTAATTGTAAGTGTATCACAAAAAGGGATGAATGTTTTTAAAGGACCAGCTCCATGCAAGGTTGTCTCACCTGGAGTGAGAACGAAATAAATACCATTCCATCATACTAAAAGCCATGCAGAACCAGATTCGTATTGTGGCTGTAGCCAGGAAAAGACCTGGTACTATAGCCAGTACTGACTGGCCCACCGTCAGACAGGGACATTGATAGCCCGGACGCAGTGAGGAAGAAGGAGAGTAACAGCAACACAATGGAGGACAGCAAACACCACTGCACTCGTCTCTAGGTAAGGACACTAGCAATGGGATGAAATAAGGAATTCATGCAAAACCTTTATTAACAGTTTCAAGAGGACAAAGAGCCATTGCAAAGGGTAAAACCACCTAATATGTCCCACAAATTATCCCTGGATTTAGGGGATACAGCCAGTAGACAACTATGTGCATTCATGGTACTGTATAGACATGCATAGCTCGGAATCACTGGGGTTTTGAGCCAAAGTTGCTAACATCTACCATTAACAACCCACTCAACGGGCATGTTCTGTTTGGGAACACTGTAGACGGAGTGTTAGAAAAAATGAAAAAATGCAACAGACATTGCTCTTCCATGGGAGCCTTGCAAAATACCCATGTTTGCGTACCAATGAGGCAACACCATCGCAAATACCTTAGTTTTGTTTAAAGGGTAAAATCATTACAAATTTAGAGTCCTACTTTTTGGGATAAAGTCTGCTGCAAGGGTGTTCACAAAACGTCTTGCTGTACTTGCAATTTTGCAACTTACTTAGAAAGACAAGTACGTGTGCCTTTTCAGAGTCATTATGGAGTTGAGACAAAGGTTAAAATCTGCAAATGATGCAGATAATAAGAAAAAAATTGTTTCTAGGTGAAACAGAATAAAAAGTAAAAATAAATAAAATGCAGCTACATATTGTTGCCATGCTTTGGAAGACTTTCCAAAAGCTGACTGGTCACCTTTCAGTTGCTTATTGCTGTATCTGGGTTATAAGCTGGTATTAATGAGGTGAAATCTTTGTCATATTTACACATGTTGGGAAAGCTAATAAATAAAATCATAAAATGTGCCACAGAACACTGCATAATTTGCCTTTTCTTGCTGCATAATTTGGCCCGGCCTGTCGTACACATTTCCAGTGGCCCAGACCAGCAGATAATCTTCGTTGGTGCCTACCCCAATTCCTGAATAGCAGTAGAAGTCCCCCAAGAAAAGACAGTCCTGTCTTTTCCTGATGTCAGTTTCTTACAATGAGACGATAAGGCATGATGACTTAATATATCCCAATTATCATACCACATTCCAGACTGCACATGCAGTCGTGGAGGTGTGGGTAATGAGGCATGAGATAATAATCACAAAACCGGGGGAAGTGGGGAACGAGGTGAAATGGGATAACCTGGCAGCTGTGCACAAGGAAATTGAGAGCAAAAATGGACAAAGGAGAACATGATGAAAAGCAGATCTTTCAAGGCGCCACTTAACTCTCTGATCATAACTGATGCATCATACACAAGATGCTGTGCACACATACAATGACTAGATAAAGGGTCAGTGGAAGATCGAAGAAGCAGCCCAACACATAAATGTGTTAGAGGTGAAGACCATCTTTTAAGTGCTAAAAGGTTTCTAAATGCAAATAAAAGGAAAAGACTCCTTGATTGTTTAGATCAAACATAGCTGTAGTTTTATCTGTCTCTAACAAACAAGTAACACAATCCTACCCCTGTCACACTTCGAGAAGGAGCTTTGGCATTAGGCAGTAAAGAACATGATCATAGTTATAGCAATCCAAATAGCTGACAGATGAACGTAGAGGGCAAAAAGTGGGCATTTCCCAAGAGTGGGAAGTAAATTAAGACTATAGTGGAGGGGGCATGGCCTGATTCTGAGAAAGTTGACCGCAACTTCAAGTCTTCTCCTCTGCCACCTGTGTGAACATCCCCCAGCCGTCTGGCAACCATAAGCAATTTACCTAAAACCGAGTACCTACCCCCCCCCTTTTTTTGTGTTTTGGAGGGGCTAGAGCTGACATGTGACCATGTGAAAGAGCAGAACTGGGTAAACGGCTAAGCCTGGACTCATTGGGCCTGGAGCGGCACAACGGGCTGGAGGAGACAAGACTGTGCGGAGGGCAGCTGTCTCAGAGGTCTGCGCTGACTGATGTGGGGGGGCCCCTTTGTCGGTGCCACCCGCCTCAACTTATGAGGATCCCAAGGCTGGCCCCAGTGGTGCAGGGTGTGAGGAGGCGAACCAGTGAGGCCTTTGAATCCGATGGCAGGCCCAGTGGCACATTGCTTTGCTCCCTGGAGTATAGGGCTCAGTAATTTGGTGGTGGGCCCAGGCGGTAAATCTGCCAGCCCTTCCCCACTCTCCTCAAACAGACTATCGGCAGTGCCATGGAGGTAGGAGTGCATGGCTATATAATCAGATAATCTGGGGAGGAGACTGGTCGTGATGCCGTCTGGACCAGGGCGCCAGTACACTGAGCTGCGTGCTGACCACATTCCTGGGGAGCTTTTGCGGTGGCAGAGCCTACTGAGCGACGCCAGCCAGTACCTTTCACGTGGAGGGGGGACACGATCACCCCATCCTTACTAGACCCCTACTGAACGGATCGTTGAGTGTGCCTCCTTGGAACCGGGTAGAGGAGGGGGGGGGGTTACCTGGGGTTTCTCCACTGTTGACATGGTGGGGAGGCCGTGGTGGGCGGCCAACCCAACTAAACAGGATGGACAAGTATGCAGTACTGCTGCCATGACAAGGGCTCCCATTGTGACTGTCGGAGAGAGAGGAATCGTTTAGTGATGAACCCTCCCTTAAGGAGAAAATGGCGGTGATAAGACCTAAAAGGATCGCTCAAGCTGAAGTTGGACATGGTCACGGTGGGTGTGGCCCTCCTCCAAGCAGACTGTCAGAAGATTTCTGAGAAAGTCCATACCACCAAAACTGATGTAACTGACTTTCAGGTGGCAACAAAATCGCTTGAGGACCAACGACTGGTGAAAGAACACACACTGATATCAGCTACGTTGGAGGACCAAGAGGGGAGAGCGCGGTGCAAGAGCATCTGCATGTTCGGGGTACCTGAGAAGGCTAGGATCCCCAGCATTGAATTGTTTCTGGAGGAGATTATTACTAAACACCTGCGGCCCAAAAGACATTCCCACTTCACTATTGAGAGGGCACATAGAGCACCAGTCCCCCTCCAAGACCTGGAGCACCACCCAGGAACATTATTGCATGGGTGTTCAACCATAGGGATCGCGACGTCATCCTCCAGGCCGCTCGTTTTAAGGGTGATATTTCCTTTGAGAATCCCACATTCAGTTTTTTTTTTTAACTTACTTTACTCTGCAGGTGCAGCGTCTGCGTTGCAGCTTCCTGGATGTCATAAGAGTTCTCCACGAGGCCGCTCTGAAATACATAATGCTGTTCCTGGTAAAGCTCCATGTCATAGCTGAGGGTAAGGCCTGACACTTTACGTATCCCAAAGAGACTTGGGGATGGTTGAAGGGCTGGCAAGTTGGGAGGAAGAAACATCATAATGCCAAGCATGTGGGCTCTCACCTTGATGGTCATGGCCACTTGACAGATGATTCTGGGAGCCCAGAATGAGACTGAATTTATGGAACTGGAACCATACTCACGGCTGGGGACGACAAAGGGAACTATAGTGTGGCAGACTAATGTCTGGGGGAAGACTACATATTGAGACACAATTTTTTTCAATTGAGTTGTAATGTTGTACAGCTGACTTCTGAGCAGCATATCAGGCAACACTTTCCTTCTTTGATCGTTCTACAGGGGCAACAGGCACTCTGCATTTTAGGGTGGTGGGCAGGTCAGCTCTTGCCTTGCAGGGGGGCTGGGTGGGGGGAAGTTAATATGTTTTGTTATTTTCTGTTTCAACTTTTTTTTGTTAGAGAGTTTGGTCGGGGAGGGGGAGGTAACATGCAGATGTTGAAGGAGACATGGGCAGGAGATATGGATGGACAACCCCAAATAAAAACAAGGGTTACATCACATTCTGCTAGGGGAGGGGCACCCTGGGGTAGGGAGAGGGATGCCACAGTGGGACACCAGCTCAAAATTATGACCTGGAATGTTAACAGGCTGGGGAGCAAGATAAAGAGGACAATGAAATTGCAATATCTGAAACTCCTCTCCCCGTGTTGTGTTGTTACAGGAAACCGATTTACTGGGGAATAAGTATCGAGCCCTTGATAGGATGGGTTACAGTTTGATGGTACAAGCCGATTTCACATCGGACTCCGGGGGGGGGGGGGGGGTTAGCAATTTGAAAAAGAAATCACTTCCCTGCATCCCCCAATCCACATGGTATGACTGCTCCTGGAGGTTTGTGGCACAATCCAGTGCCTGGTTGGGCAGCACTTTGAACCTCTGTTTGGTATACTTTCCACTGACAATGCAGGTGCAAACACTGTCAGATCTTAGCACCACTATTCTGGGATTGGAAGGAAGTGATGAATACTTCTGTGGACTGGTCAGGTCTAAGGGAGGGTATGGTTAGAGCCTCCCCTTTGAAGGTTTCGGTAGATGCCTTTGGACCGGTGGAGCGTACATAATCCCCTCGAGCACCAGTATACCTATTATTCCACAGCCCCCTCCAGCGGTTCCTGCTTGGACTATTTTCTGTCACACTGAACTCAGGCATACCGCTTTACCAGTACAAGACAAATGGTCTGGGGCATTTTGGACCATGCCCCGGTGGAAGTGATCCTGCAGGGGAAGACCTGCGGGTGGGTGGCAGTACCGTGCATAGATCCCTGGTACTTTAAAGAAAGACATAAGATGGAGCAACTTAAGAAAATGGCTGAACAGTACTTTAAGGAAAATGAGGGGACTGTAGACTCCCCCAGTGTGTTGTGGGAGGTGTTCCAGATAGTGCTGCGGGGTAGGTGATCTCTTTGATTGCTGGGTTTCACTGAGTCCAACAAACCGAACTAGAACAGGTGAAAAGAGACATTAAGGATATGGAAATGGAGGATTCCAAGGGGCGACTGATCGTTCGGGGACATACACTGCAGTTCGTGTCGGGCCTTGGCAGAGGGACAGGGCAGACCACATGCCCTTAGCACTTAACGTCTGCTATATGAGGTCACTTTAAAGAAGGCAGGTTGTTGGTGTCGCTGGAGACAAGTGACCAGAAGAGAGGACTGGTACTATAGATCCGAGACACAGGGGAATGACTCCAGGACTCTGCAGAGGGCATAGCGGAAGCCTTTGCTGATTACTACAAGGCCCTGTATCCACCGGTCTCAAGTGCTTTGGAGGAGTGCATTGAATTCTTCTGGGAGGTTCCACTCCAGACTGTGGAGAAGGATTACAGAGAGGCCCTGGAGAGTGAGCTCACGGAAAGTGAGATCATGGTGGCCTTGAAATTGATAGTTTGGCAAAGCGGCGGGCCCCAATGGCCTATTAGGTTGAGTTATACACGGGAATGGCCTCCAAGATAGGCAAACATCTACTGGATATGTGTAAGGCAGCACTTGCAGAGGGTGAACTTCCATTAGCTTAGAGGAGCGCAACTATTGTGGGACTCCCCAAGAAGAATAAGCCTCCAACGGAGTGCTTGTTTTATCGCCCCATATTGCTGCTAAACGTGGAGGCAAAGGTCCTAGCTAAAGTGCTGGCACTTCAACTGCGAAAATTCATTACTACCCTTATACACCCTGATCAGTCAGGCTATAAGCCACACAGGGGAACATGCCTCAATTTGCGGTGATTATGTGGATTGCTACAAATGACACAGGAAATCCAAAGGCACCAGGTGGTGCTCCTGTCGTTGGATGCATGCTTGCCATTTGACAGTGTTGATTGGAACCACCTCTTTCCTGTCCTCCAGCGCGTGTGGTTTGGCTCTGGGTTTTATGCCTGGATCCAACTTCGGTATATGAACCCGGTGGCAAGGAGTCAATGGGGTGCTATCCTGTGGGTTTAGTCTGGGGAAGGGCACAAGGCAAGGTTTCCCCTCTTTCTCCCTCTTCACCCCCACCCCCAAATTATATTCGCCCTGGCATTGGAGCCCTTGGCAGTCTGGATTAGCTCTGACACACTTATTTGGGGAATCAGGGTCTTGGAAGACTGGGGAGAGCACACATCGCTTTCTGTGGACGATGTACTGCTATATTTGGGTAATCCCACCATGTCCATTGACAGAGTACTGCAGGTGTTTGGTGACCACTCAGGATACCATATAAACTGGGACAAGTCTTGCCTTGTCTCGCTGGCTAGGGACCTGCTGCTCATAAAGCACAAGACAGCACTAAAAGTGGAGTTGAATGGCTTTACTTACTCAGGCATCTATAATCACCCGGGATCCCTGGTAGTTCTTCGCCAGTAACCTGTATGTCCTACTAGACAGGCTGAGGAGAGATGTGACTCATTGGCAGACTACTTCTTACCTTGATGGGGAAAGCGGCATTATATAAAATGATGACCTTGCCAGTTAGTTATACGTTCTACAGAATACACCATTCCCTGTACCAAGTTCCTTTTTTTAGGGGGGAATTGGTAAGTCCAGCTTCTCCTTTGGGATTGGGGATTCCCCTGAATAGCACTGACCAAACTCCAACAGCTGGTCTGCGATAGCGGGCTGGCAATTCTGGATATTTTTAAGCATTATTTGACATCACAACTGGTTGTTATCAACAATTGGGTATACGCTGACCGACAGGACCCAGCATTTTGAGTGGACGGGGCAGCAATTCGCAATAGAGACTACCCTGCTACGCTTTATGGGACTAGGCAAAGATAGACACTACCCATGTACACACAGGCAATGGTTGACACATGGAGGGGCGACCCAGAGACTTCTAGGCTGGGCCTGGAGCCTCACAGAACATTGCACCGCTGTGAGACAGTAGTCTTGTCGGAGGTGGGTGGTCTTGAGGGGTTGGTAAAACGGGACCTTCTGGGGATAAAGCTGCTGGGTGACATTTGGTGTGATGGGGGACCCTGACCCTTTGAGGACCTTCAGGTCGAATTTCAGTTGGCGGCCTCTGAGAGATACCATTATTGCCAGGTGATGCATGCCCTGGCCTCACATCTTGCCCGGGGGACACAAATTGCGGAATTCTCCCTGCTGGAAGATTGGCTTTTGATGGACCCTATGTCTGAGAAAGCCGTCTCCCTAACATACAAAAAGATTATGTACAATGCTCCGGATATTATGAGGCACTTGAGGGCTAAATGGGAGGCAGGCTCAGACAAGTTTGATGATGAGGAATGGGGGGAGGCGATGCAAAGCCCCAGAGTCATGGCAATACGTGTGGGATTTCATTTAGTCCAACTCCGTCTCCTTCATAGGTCTTATTATGCAGTATTGCTTTACAAGCTGGGGAGGGTGGCTTTGGGGGAATGTATGTGGGGATGTGGGCAGGAGGGTACACTCATGCATACACTATGGTTCTTTCCCGTGATCCAGACTTACTGGTCGGAGGTGGCGAGAGTGATGGGAGTGGAAATCCCTTTAAATGCTAAATGGCTTCTCAATGTGAAGGGAGAGGCGACATGGCCGAAATATAGCACCATACGGTTGGTTGTGTGTGCCATTGTGGGGGAAAAGAAATATAGCGCGCAGTTGGGGAGCATCACAACCACTTCAGATCCAGGATTGGCAGAAAGACATGGATTGGTGTTGCATGCAGACAAAGTGGTGTATCGCGGGAAGGAGTGTGCTAAAAACTTTTTTTTTAAAATGGGGTAGGATCTGGCATGCATGTCGCTCATTTCAGGGAGTTGATGTTTTGGACTGATAGCAAGGCCACCACCGCCAGTGGAGTAAGGGGAGGCAAGTATGGGGAGGATCTATCCTTGGGGCGTGATTCTGTAAGATTTGCTCCTTCTAACAAAAGGTGTTTTGCAGTGTTCATGGTTTTGTCACTATATCCAACGTGTTCAACCTGACATGATCGGTTATATTCTTGACATGAAACAAATAAAAAATGTTTAAAAAAAGATTATAGTGGAGAGCACTAAGTATAGACCAGTTTGAAAAAGAAAAATGCCAATACTCTGCATCCAGGTTTCAACAACCACTCTTCCTGTGCAATGCACGATCTCGTGACTAGTCAGAGATATTTGCATACTGTAGCCCTCTACCCCACCTCCCCCTTTCTGATACCGCTTTTGTCAAAAGTAGCAAATACAAAGTCTGGGGGATAAAAATGATAATCATAGACTTAATGTGGCAAAGCAAATATGGTTCTGCCACCTAAATTCAATGTCCAAACAGCATGGTTCCTGGAGACTAGGGGCTCAATAATAATTAACATAAGAATGTTTTTGAGAATGTTGTTTGAGTTTAATAAGCTGTTTTACTCTTCCCTATTCTTTACTTTTCTATAGGGAGACACTTATTGGAGAGAGGTATATGTTAAAGTATAGGGAGAACTAAAAAGTTTATTAAACTTGGAAAAAAGTTAGTAAAAATAGCTTTGTTAATTGTTATTGTGAAATAATTGTGAATATTTTAATTGTAGAACACTAACATAATACATAACTATTCATTTTGAATTAAATCTTAAAGTATTAAATGAATATTTTACTGAAGGTTAAATTATCAGAATGAATTCCTTTCTAAAGTAAAAAATATTTATTATGCATTAATAATTATTAAAAGTGATGTATAGCATGACCTTAAATTAATTATATATTTATTATAATTTAAAACTTTGTTAAAATATTTTATAATTGAACAATAATTTTTAGGTCAAGCCTGTCGCCATGACAACAATTTTTCGTATCTAGGGGGAAAGTAACTCCATAAAAGATCTTTTAGCCCACCCATTAATTAACTTTCGTTGGCACCATTATCACTCTTTTCTGTCTTGTAATTCAGCAGCTCTTATGATGATGCCACGTCCTTGTCTTCTTGTGGCACTTTGACCAAGTACAGATTAACTTTATTTAACAAGTCTCCATCCAGAACCTCGCCCTGCGATTGAGGTACTGTTTTATGTTGTTGTTATTTTTTGTTTGCATTTTTAAGTAGCACGAACTGGGCCCAAACTGGAGTTATGGGGCGCTTTACATGAGCACTAGTTAGTTACGTTACACAAGTTCACATTAATTTTTTTTTTTAAGGCAGGGGAGATACGCAAGAATGCGGGCTTCTCTGCTGCGAGTGCGCATTCTTCCTCATTTACGTTTCATTCCCATGGCCCTCGTGCAGGAGGTGGCCATCACTTTGTAAAATACTCCTAGTGGTGATGAGCGTGTTACGAGTTGAAATGCCCTGGATATGGAGCCCAGCAGGTTTCAGTTACCTTTCCCACAGCGTTGTTTTAATAAAAAATAAAAAAAAAAACAGTCAGATTTGTTGCCTGTCGTCACAGATGTCGTTGCAGGCTCACGTAACGGTGAGTGATTGGTCCTAAGGCGGCGAGTCTAGTTGCGATTTCACGCCAGTGTGAAGTGTGTTTTTGGGCCTGTGTGGACTTTAAGGCGCTTACTCGGTACTACACAGTCACTAGTTTATTCTCTTGTCTTCCTGTACTCTAAACCCCAAAGCAATTTCAGACTTCTCCCTTAAAGGGTAGAGCCTGCTCTCAAAACTCAAGTATCTCTGTGGTACTTTAAAGCACCCCTTGACGCTGCTTTCACACCTGTGTGTTTTTTTTTTTTAGAGAAATGATTTAGTAGCGCAAAATAATTGCGAGACCTGTGTTGCTATTGTGTTTAATGGATAATCTACTATAATTACTTTTTATTGTTGAGTGTCGGACGCGACGCACCTCTTCGTAGAGCGTTCCCAAAGCCGTCGGGAACGGTAAAAGTCAGATGAACAGAGCGTGGAAAGGACGTTCTGTACAAAATTAATGTTTTATTTTGTATTTATGCAAGTGTACAACCATAAGATGTCTGGGCATTAAAAGACGGGTGCTCGTGGATAACAAGTGCCAGCAGCAACAAGTCTGTTTAGCTCTGCAAGCAGGGGAACCACAACATCTTCGAGGCTTTCCTAAATTTTAGACGATTTGGCTCAAATCGAATGCTAATACGAGTCCCTTTTTTAGCAGTTGCCACCGAGAAGGCCGGGCTTCTGACTGTAACTGCCTATTTTTGGGAACTTGCAAGAGAAACAGATCTGCAAAAGAAACCTTAGTAGACCCCTCCAGCAAGGAACGGGGAGCCCTCCCCCACCACATCCTCATCCATGTGCTTGTGCCCCCACCTCCCATCTTCATGATGCCTGCAGATCATATATAACCACAGGCTCTGTTTTTAGACTACAGAGACGTTGCATAGGTAGAACACACAAGGAAGCTATCAGTAATTTTGAGGTGCAGAATGACCACAGTTGCAAGTAATCCCATACAGGCTTCATATGGAAGGAGAAATGATATCTGTTACTGCTACAATTTATGCGTTGCATTCCAGAATTATTCGGACTGACTGTATGTGCTAACTTTAAAATTAAATGCAAAAGAACCTTACTGTAGGAAAGTACCATCTTCCTTGGCATGTTACCCCCATTTTTACCTGTATGTCAGTATGTTTTTGCCTGTCTCACTGGGATCCTGCTGGTCAGGACCCCATTGCTCATAATTTATGGCCTAATGTGTATGCCTGTGTAGTACCTGTGTCACTGAGGATATGCTAAACAGAACCACAGTGCTTATGCTCTCTCTGCTTTTAAATTTGTCACCGTAGGCCAGTGACTTCATTTACCAATTTCACTTGGCATACTGGACCCCCTTTATAAGTCCCTAGTACATGGTACCTAGGTACCCAGGGCATTGGGGTTCCAGGAGATCCATATGGTCTGCAGCATTTCTTTTGCCACTTACAGGGAGCTCAGACAAACCCTTACACATGACTGCCACTGCAGCCTGCGTGAAATAGTGCGCACACTATTTCACAGCCATTTTCACTGCACTTAAGTAACTTATAAATCACCTATATGTCTAACCGTCACTTGCATAAGGTTAGGTGCAAAGTTACTAAGTGTGAGGGCACCCTTGCACTAGCAGACGTGCCCCACATAGTTCAGGGCCATTTCCCCGGACTTTGTGAGTGCGGGGACGCCATTACACGCGTGCACTTCATATAGGTCAATACCTATATGTAGCTTCACAATGGTAACTCCGAATATGGCTATGTAACATGTCTAAGATCATGGAATTGTCCCCCCATTCCAAATCTGGTATTGGGGAGCCAATTTCATGCATCCTGGGGGCTCTACCATGGACCCCCAGTACTGCCAAATCAGCTCTCGGAGGCTTGCACTGCAGCTACAGCTGCTGCCACCTCAGACAGGGTTCTGCCCTCCTGGGGTCTGGGCAGCCCAGTCCCAGGAAGGCATAACAAAGCATTTCCTTTGAGAGCAGGGTGTTACACCCTCTCCCTTTTGGAAATCGGTGTTACAGGCTGGGGAGGGGTAGCCTCCCTCAGCCTCTGGAAATGTTTTGAAGGGCACAGATGGGCCCTCCTTGCATAAACCAGTCTACACCGGTTCAGGGACAGTTTCTTCCCTGTTTTGGCGCAAAACTGGACAAAGGAAAGGTGAGTGAATACTCCACTGTCCATCACCATCCCAGGGGTGGTGCCCAGAGCTCCTCCAGTGTGTCCCAGACTCCAGCCATCTTGCTTTGCAAGGTGTGGGGGCACACTGGAGGGCTCCGAGTGGCCAGTGCCAGCAGGTGACGTCAGAGACCCCTTCTGATAGGTCCATACCTGATAAGGTAGCCAATCCTCCTCCTCAGGGCTATTTAGGGTTTCTCCTGTGGGTTCTCTTCAGATTCTGCTTGAATGTTTCCTTCAGGAATCCTCTGCAACAACTTCAGACTCTTCTGACCTCGGATCAACCGCAGCCTACTCCAAGAAACGCTGTAACTGTAACAAAGTGTCTACAAGAGAGACTTTTCTTCAGCAACCTCAGCTCCAAGTCAGCAACTGCAACATTTTCCATGGTGTGCACACTCTAGGGACTCCCTGCCTTAAACCTGCAACAGAAGAACCAAATAAATCTCCTGTGGAGTGACAGTCACTCCCCTGCTCCAAGCAGGCACCTTCCAAGATGACGACCGTACCCTGGGACTCCTCTCACAGCGACGAGCGTGCTCCTAAGGACACAGAGGGTGGACATCATCGACATAGACTGTCCTTAGGTCCTGCTAATGCAATTTGTAGGAGGTAAGACCTTGCCTTCCCTGAGAGCGATGGTACCCCTGAGTACTGCATCTTCTTCACCTCCTGAGGCCTCTGTGCACTCTTTGCACAAATTCCTTCATGCACCGCCTGGCCCAGGTCCCCAGCACTCCATCCTGCGATGCTCAACTTGCTGAGTTGTTCTCTGGCGGTGTGGGACCTTCTTTTGTTGTGCTGCATCAACTGCGTTTTGCACCTCCTTTGCCCCCGGATCCCGCGACTCCTGGGGGTGCTGGCTGGCATCCTGAGGGCTCTCTAAAGTGCTGAGAGCCCCCTCTTCCTCCTCACACAGAGTTGAGGCCCCCAGGTCCTTCCTGGGTCCATCCAGTGCCATTTTGACACAAAACGCACTTTTGTCGTAGCCAAGGCTTGTTGGCAACTCCCAACACGAAATCTCATCTGCAACGATCTTCAGACCGTGGGGCATCTTTTGCATCATGCAGGAACCCGCTGGCATCTTCCTAGGGTGCATTCCTGCAGTCTTCAACTAACCAGGGACTCTTCTTTTGCACCCTCTTCTGGGTTGGCAGGGGCTCCTGCCCTTACTGGAACTTCTTTTGACTTCTGAACTTGGTCCCCTTCCTTTGCAGGTTTTCAGGTCCAGGAATCCAGCAGTTGTTCTTTGCAAACTTGGTTGGCTGCTGCAAAATCCCAATCACGAGGTGTAGTGTCCTAAGGAAACTTGCAGTACTTTACTTCTGCTTTTCTGGGCTCTGGGATGGGGTAATTTACTTACTTTTACTGTATTCTTACTCTCCCAGCGATTCTGCACACACTACACTTGTCTAGAGGGGTGGAATTCGTGATTCACATTCCACTTTCTTAGTATATGGTTTATGTTGCCCCTAGGCATATTTTCTCCCATTGCATTCTATAGAATTTCCTACTTGTTTGCATTGTTCTATGACTATTTACTTGTCTAATTTTGGTGTCTTGTGTATATATTGTGTATAATACTTACCTCCAGAAGGAGTATTGTCTCTAAGATATTTTTTGGTACTGTCACCCAAATAAATACCTTTATTTTTGGTAACACTGAGTATTGTCTTTATGTGTGTATAAGTACTGTGTAACTATAAGGGGTATTGCAGGAGCTTTGCATGTCTCCTAGTTCAGCCTAAGCTGCTCTGCTATACCTACCTCTATCAGCCTAAACTGCTAGATTACTACTACATTTCACTAATGAGGGATAACTGGACCTGGTATAAGGTGTAAGTACCCACTACAAGCCAGGCCAGCCTCCTACACTTACAAGGACCGTTTCATCAGATGGCATACATCCAAGGAATATCCCTCCATAAGGTATGGTGAGTACTGTCATCCAAACATGGTGGCTGGATGCATAGGGGCCTCAACTGCAACGGTTCTAGACACTTGTCAGCATGCCAACATCAGATATCAATGTATTTGTGAAAACCAGTTTACAAGTTCATGGGGAAGCCTGTTTTTATCATCAAAACTCAACTTGAAACCCCTGTGAATGACTGCCTTGAATGCCAAGCATCAGGACTCCAAAACAATTTAGCCCTGATAATCAGGTGAGAGGTGTATAGAGACCTTTCCTTGCAAGGGGAGAAGTGCCAACCTTTACAATTTCAGTGATGGCTGGAACCTTCTTGTCGTGATTATTGACAACACTAACTATCCTGAGACTGACATTGTCATGAGCACCTCAGCTGCAGAAGTGATCCCTAATATGAGAAAGTGATTGCCACCTCATGGCTCATTATGGAGCTCCTACCTTAACATGGCCTACAGGTCTGAGAATTTGTTGGAGTCCTGACGAAAAAAATACATACTTCCACATCATGGATAGGTGGCTGCAAACTGGAGTAGGGTTCACGCTACACCATGTAATCTGCACAGGACGAGCTGAGACCAACAGCCTGGAATCTGCCATCTACCAATTCTTGAGAACGAACAGAAGGCAATGGCAATGACAAGGCAATTCGTTAGAAATGAAACTCATGTCCGGTAGATCTCCTTATTTGGAAATTCATATATTGGCGCATGATTGACATTTGGAAGCAAGTTTCAGATTCTCATCAAACCAATGATGTGGTCCATTATTGGACACTGGTTACTGCTCAGAGAAACACTTAACATGAGATATTCTTCAAAAGTCTACTGACCCACCTTCCTGCCTCCCACTGCATCCTACATGGCCCTCGTGTCCTAGAGATTGTTAAAGTCAATGGCGTTCCCATATCTCTGTAAACGGGATTCAATTCTAGGGAACTCGTTAGTTTGTCAGTCCCAGTCCTGATATCACCAGCAGAGGTGCATTTTCTGTCTCATAGGCTCAAGGATTTTGGGCCATATGTACGAACACTTTTTCCCCATAGACACAGAATGGGTAAAAACCTTTGCTACATCTGGCCCCTTATTCTATGAGCAGCCCTGCTCTCTTTGACAAGGTTTCACCCACTTCATGTCTAGTTTGGGAGGGATATCATGCCCATTACTCGTTTATCCCTAATTACATCCACATGTAGTCATTTTGTCACTCTTGTGACCTCACATTCTGCCCTCTAACCATGCCATACCATTTTTAATTCACCAGAATGGACAATGGAGCCCAGACACTGAATTGGATTTAATAGTTTATATGGAATTGAGGATAGGTAGGTGTTCTCAACCCTTTCCACTCTGAATTCTACCCTCTGAAGTGTAGCATCCCAAAAGCTCTTAATTAATTGTGGCTCTCCTTAAGCTGTTTGTGGCCCCATATGTGTCCATAATTACTTCTTCTGGCATCTCATTCTATTCTTACACTGGTATACAAATTGTTAATCATTTGGGTACTATAATTGATTGCTAGCCAGCGTTGCCTAAATGCAAAGCAACACCCTCAAGTTGAGGTGTTGGTACAAGAGGATTCTGGCCTACTCAGTGCTTCATTTGTAGAATAATAAGTGCTGGTGCTCAAAGCGCTGCTCAGAAACTGGTGGTGGCACCGGCGGGCCAAGTACCACACTGTGTGGTCTTAAATAGACCTCAGGCCACTTTAATTCACCGCCAGACAAAGGGGGACACAGCAAACCGTGTTCTGACTGCACCATGAAATTCAGACCAAGCCAGTGGGTTGCAGAACAGTTATATGAACTGAAGGAGGAGGACAGGACAGGTAGGTACATGTATTTTTAATAATTACTGGGCCCATCGCACAGGGGAGAAAAATTCAATAGCCCGAGCCCTGTTAAAAAAGTGCCGGTGCTAAGCACCGGAAACCATCAGCACAAGTTAAGCACTGGGCCTTCTGCGTGGTGGCTGAACCCCTCACACCCTCTGCTCACTACCTGCATCAAAGGTTGACATTCTTGTCTTTTTGTTTAATGAGACACTCACCGTGACTTATCAGGTAATTAAAGTAAACTACCTGTTTTTAGGTCCCACTCGAGACATTGCATGTGCTAGTCTATTGTTCTGTAAACAAAAAATCTCAAAGGAGCTCGGTGCCCGTTGATTACTTACCATTGGAAGGCTTTCTTGTCACGCATTTGCATTGCTTTTATTGGTTACCAGCTGCTTGCACTCTCATGTCTCTTGTTTTCATTGGCCAACCGCAGTTGGTTACATTTTGCTGATCTCACTCGTTAGAGACAGCTTTGGGAGGATGTTTGGTTTCACCTTCTTTAAATTCAACACATACCAAAAAAAGTGTTGGCTTATCTAGTAGGTCTCGCCTATGCAAGATATATTGTTTTTGTCAATTATTTTTTTAAATATTATTTTAGCCCAACCATTCTCTCCTAAGGAAAGGGGGGGGGCAGGGTTATCGGCAATCACAAAGCCTACCCTCAGTTGTGTGTGTGGGGGGGGGGGGGGGGGGGGGAGGGCAGAAGCCAGTTTAATACCTTCAAGCAAGGAACAAAATTGTTTACAAGTGCCCAAGCAATCTGTTGTTCTTTCTACTAATTATGGTTGGGAACTTCAACCCATAGTCTGCACCAAGCAATAATTCAGACTTTACAGTGGGGCGCGCCAGGTCTTTGTTCCAGCTCTGAGACACTCACACAAATCTGCTGATGCATCTCATGTGTGATACGCTGCTCATCTTCTGTTCTAGCTCTGAGACTCACACAGGTCTATTGAAGCACCTCGTGGGATGTGCCGCTTATCATCTGCTCCAGTGCTGAGACTCTCAAACAGGTCTGCCAATGCACCTCATGTGTTTTGTGCTGTTCATCTCCTGTGCCAGTGCTGAGACTCACACAGGTCCGCTGATGCACCTCATGTGTGATGGGCTGCTTATCTTCTGTTCCAGCGCTAAGCCTCGCACATCTCTGCAATGCACCTCATTTCTAATGTGCAACATCCCTGCTGTTCCAACATCGAACCCCACTGCAGATCCGCGATTCACCCCATTTCTGACATAGAGCAGCCACTGGCATACTAGTACTGAAACCTAAAAAAAGACTATCATTGGATCTCTGTCCTAATGGGCGTTCCCTGCTGATAGTCTGTTTTTGAGACTCACACACAGCTCTGCCTGTGCACATCATTTCTGGTCTGCACCACTCTCTTCTGTTGAAACACAAAGACTTGCATAGAGCTCTTCTGATGCACCTCATTTCTGATGTTCAATACTCTTAACTATTTCACCACCAGGACCCCAAAAATAGCGTTTTCAAGCAACTCATTCCAACATGCGCAATGAAGCACACTATTGCATTAGCAGACTGGGGCACGTCGCATGAGGTACATTGGAAATACAATGTCCTAAACACGGCTTTGTTGATGCCCTTCATTTCTGATGTGTAGCACTGTGCGCTAATCCAGCTCTAAGGTCCACAGAGAGCTCTTCTGATGTGTCTAATTTCTAACATTCAACACTTTGTTATTTCACCACTAAGACCTACACGACATGCATCTTTTCTGATGCACAGGTGCCTCACTGTTTGACAACATAGCAAAACAATTGACAAAGCGCAATAGCTCTATTGTTTGACGTTTTCACCATTTTGTAAGCTATTTTGTATAACAGAGCACCTGCTGTGTGATGTGGTTGACAGTAAAAAAAAATAAAAAAAACTTGAATGCAATTGGTGATGACCGCTTCATAGTGTCTTTTTAGGTTGAGCGTAAGTGTATGACCTCTTTTATACTTTTAAGTATACTTCTGTGGGATTCCAGCTATTTCATTTGTTAGTTTCAGTGCCATATACAAATCCTTGCTTGCTAGTGGTCAGTCATGCCTCTGTCCCTCCTTCTGTGTGGGAGCAGGGACCAAATACTATATAATTATGCTTTGTCCTCCTGTTTATCTGGTCTGCAGGGGATTTTTTTTTTTTAAAAACTTTATTTTCTTTTCCTGTCCAGGTAAGCTTCCCTTTTCATTTGCAGAGCATTCTTCCTTAGCTGTAAACAAGGCTATAAATCAGGCAGTTATCTTGGTCACATTTGGTCTGTGGGCTCTCTGCACCCTCTCTAAGCTGCCTGGCTCCCGCCCTTCCTGTGCTTGGATTTTCTTTACCAAGTGTGCCTGCCTGGGTGCTTAAGAGCAAGGGCAGATGATCGCTTGTAATTGCTTATAGCCTAGGCACCCATCTCCACCAGGGCTCTGCAATCCTTACAGACAGTGCCCTCTACAGCTCCATACTGGAATCCCACTTGCAGCTACATCAGTGCACCTCAGTTCACACACTCCAACCCCTCCGCCGTGCCAGGAACCCCACACACACTGTCTGCCAGAGCACCTCCATTCTTGAAGTCGGTACACTCTGCTGCTCCACTACTGGGACCTTGGGCACAGCGCCACCAATACACCGCAGTTCACATACTCCAAGCCCTCAGCTGTGCCAGTGCCAGGAAGGCCACACATGCTGTCTGCCAGAGCACCTCAGTTCTTACACTCTGCTCCTCCAGCACTGGGACCTTGGGCGCAGCTCCATCAGTGCACCTCAGTTCACATACTCCAAGCCCTCAGCCGTGCAGAACCCTACACACCCTGTCTGCCAGAGCACCTCAGTTCTTGCAGTCAGTACACTAAAAAGTGCCAGGAAAAGTAAAGCACTATGGAAAAAAACAGTTTGCAGTGGAGCAGGTCCTATGTGCAGTATCAAAATGACCACAATTGAGAGGAGGTCAGATACACAAAGCAGGTTCTCCTGGTCCATAATTTTACCTTCAGACATAGCCTCTAGCTACTGGGTAACTATCTTCTGGTCAGTCCTGCAGCCCCTAGTTTCTATTGACAGGGCTCTAGGCCCCAGTTCTCTCAGCAAGTAGGACTCCTGCAGAGACTAGCTCACTTTAGTCTTTTGTTCTAACAACTGTTCCTGTTCACTCACGAATGACTAGTCCCTGGTAAGCGGTCAGAACCCATTGTCCTCTGACTCCTTACATTTCCCAGCCAAAGAAAAGTACTGAAGCTCTGAAGGCATGATAGTTTGCTCCCTCTTTCACAGTTAAGGGAGGGTGCACCTATCAAGGAAGATCCTGGGAATCAATAAAAGAAGCCCAATATTTCTTTCTCTCTCTCTCTCTCACACACACTCTCTCTCTCTCTCACACACTCTCTCTCTCTCTCTCACACACTCTCTCTCTCTCTCTCTCTCTCTCAATGCAATAGATCTCACATTTGTGAGAGTTAGAGCTATTGGCATTGTAGATTATAATGTTCTTTACCTACGTATTTTGTAGTGGACATACGTGGTGTGTAGAGGAATAGTGTGTTGTACTGAATTGTTAGTTTGTGTGGTGTGTAATTGTGTGTTGTGTAGTAGGATGTTGTGGCATGGTGAATAGATAATGGTGAGAGCTGCAGAGAATAGATAGAAGGAAGAATGAGCGGGATAGATAGTTTGTGCAGGTAGGGATATTGACATTGAGACAGAGGAGCAGAAATAGTGTATGAGAAAGAAGGGAAGAGCATGCCACAGATACCTAAAGAGGGAACTTTTGTGTATGTAGAAGACACCCTTAGAAGGAGGAGGAGAGTGTGTGTTTGAGGGGCGGAAAGATTGAAAAGGTATAGGAAAGAAACTGTGTGAAGATTTGAAGTTAACTATATTAGAGAGGCCTTGCTAGTGAGTAAGAGAGCGAGATAGATGGGTGAGAGAAAGTACAAGAGAGAGCGTTAGAGAGCGAAAATGGAAGGAGAAGATGGGGTGGGAGACGTGGACCAGTGCACAGTGTGAGGAGGTACAGGAAGGTAGCATGTGTTAGTAGGCAGTATGTAGAGGAGATAGGTAATATGAGGGAGGGATGAAAGGGGGCAGTGGTCCTGTGAGATGAGAGGGTCTAGTGGCAGTGTGTGAGAGAGATAAGAGAGGCTGTTGGTGTGTTGGGAGGAGATGACCGTTAGTAGAAGTGCAAGTGCGAAATACGTTGTATTTGAATTGTTTGTTGTGGAATTGTGTGGATAGTAAATACATTGTATTTAGTGTTCAAAAAGAAAAAGGGAGCACACTGCCTTGCATTCAAGTGAAAAATAGCCCCAAGGCATCATGGTAAATGCAGTCATTTAAATATAATAGCGAGAATTTTTCAAAAAATTATTCACCCTAAGTAGGTGCAGCAAGTGCCGTATCGCTGTAGAAAGTCTTTCACCTAAGGTAGGTGCAGCGAGTGCCGTATCTCTAGACACTTGTTTCTGGCTTTCGGCCGTCATCAGCAGAGAGCATATGTAACTGAAGGGGTCGCTTGAAATGCCGCCAAACGTCTTCACAGGTTTTTGTACCACTCAGTAGGCGCACAGGTGCATCGCCAGTGCTCGTCAGCAAGAGGCTCACGGGAGCCGTCATTTAGACATCCAAGAAGAAAAAGGGAGCACACTGCCTTGCATTCAAGTGGAAAATAGCCCCAAGGCATCATGGTAAATGCAGTCATTTAAATATAATTGCGAGAATTTTTCAAAAAATTATTCACCCTAAGTAGGTGCAGCAAGTGCCGTATCGCTGTAGAAAGTCTTTCACCTAAGGTAGGTGCAGCGAGTGCCGTATCTCTACACACTTGTTTCTGGCTTTCGGCCGTCATCAGCAGAGAGCATATGTAACTGAAGGGGTCGCTTGAAATGCCGCCAAACGTCTTCACAGGTTTTTGTACCACTCAGTAGGCGCACAGGTGCATCGCCAGTGCTCGTCAGCAAGAGGCTCACGGGAGCCGTCATTTAGACATCCAAAAAGAAAAAGGGAGCACACTGCCTTGCATTCAAGTGGAAAATAGCCACAAGGCATCATGGTAAATGCAATCATTTAAACATAATAGCAAGAATTTTTCAAAAAATTATTCACCCTAAGTAGGTGCAGCAAGTGCCGTATCGCTGTAGAAAGTCTTTCACCTAAGGTAGGTGCAGCGAGTGCCGTATCTCTGGACACGTGTTTCTGGCTTTCGGCCGTCATCAGCAGAGAGCATATGTAACTGAAGGGGTCGCTTGAAATGCCACCAAACGTCTTCACAGGTTTTTGTACCACTCAGTAGGCGCACAGGTGCATCGCCAGTGCTCGTCAGCAAGAGGCTCACGGGAGCCGTCATTTAGACATCCAAGAAGAAAAAGGGAGCACACTGCCTTGCATTCAAGTGGAAAATAGCCCCAAGGCATCATGGTAAATGCAGTCATTTAAACATAATAGCAAGAATAAAAAAAAAAATGATTCACCCTAAGCAGGTCCAGCAAGTGCCGTATCGCTGTAGAAAGTCTTTCACCTAAGGTAGGTACATAGGGTGAATAATTTTTTGAAAAATTCTTGCTATTTATATTTAAATGACTGCATTTACCATGATGCCTTGGGGCTATTTTCCGCTTGGATGCAAGGCAGTGTGCTCCCTTTTTCTTTTTTGATTGTATTTAGTGTATTGGGATTATGTACAGTGATAAAGTGTGTTATGTAGTTAAGTATGTGTAATGGTAGTGTGTGATGTGTAGTGGCATGTCGCAGAGCTTGTGGTGTGCTGTTAAATTCTGCCATGATTTGGAAATGTGAGGTGTGTATTGTAAGTATTTGGTGTGTTATGTATTTGAAATATGTTGTTTGGGGTGGAATTATGTATTGTATATCAGAGGGCCATCAGAAAGGCCACATCTGGCACCTAATGGAAATGGAGTGTAGAAGGTGAAATGAGTGACCAAGCTGATGTTTCCTCAGTGGGTGCTGTCGCATAAAAGGCGCTCAAGGAACCATTAATGATGGACAACAAAATTAAGGCTTGGAAAAAGGACAGCAATCACTGTAGCAATATCCTTTATACTGCTACCATCCCAATCTAGTGTGCCACAGCACTTTACATCACACACACACATCATTCAGAGACAATGACTCATGCACGTATGTATGTAAAAAGTTAGATCAACAAGGTGACATGTCTCCGAGGTCAAATCCTACATCAGCGTCAATCCGGGTGGCAAGTTTTGTGACCAGGGGGAGAACAAGCCAAGCTCCAGCTTCAAGGGGAAGGCACTCCTCGATCACTCGTCTGCTGGCATAACACTAGGGGAAAGCTATTTCTTTCTCCTCCAGAACCTGCTTGTTTGCACAAAACACATTTCATTTATGTTGAAACATGCTCCCTAGCACTTACGAGCGTTACGTCACTCCTCCCTCAAAAGAATCATTATTGTGTGTGATTGTAACAATCCATGGACAGAATAGAGAGACTCGTACATACAGCATTTGAAACTCGAAGCCCATTCGGCAACAGACCCGATGCATGCGAAAAAAAAGTCTGTGCCCACTTTTTCTGTGGTGGAGCCAGGGTTATAGAGGAAAGAAAGACCGATTATATGTGTGATCTTTAGCGCTGTTCATTTATGTGGTTTTATAAAGCGTGTTAATTATCCTGAGGCGTCGGAGGAGTAGGACAAAAAGGATCACGCTACAAAAGTAACTTGTAAAAAACTGCACAGTTACGGAATCTCAGATTGCAAGCAATCCAACATTCTGAAACGTACATATTTGCAGAGCAAAAGAAAGGCACGCGGCCTCCATGCTTAAAGATGAAGCATGGCATGCCACGCTGCTAAAAAAGAAAAAAAAAAAAAAAGAAATTGTGTGAGCTTATTCCCACACCGAATAAAAACATTTCTAGATATCGCGTTAAGATTTTTCAATTCTATTGAGGACATGGAGGCAAAGATTATGCTTTCTCTTTCTTTACTGAGAAAAATACAGCAGCCAATCAACATAAAGTAACACAAAAAACTACATATCCCAGCAAACCTGGTAGTCCATAGTGCCCAATCCCAGGCCTGCACGGCATATAAATGTCTCTGTCCCTTTAGTCCTTCCTCTTTCTTTGCAAATAAGCAGAACAAAACAATCTAATCTCCAACTGGATTCTCCAAGGTCCCAACGAAAACGAAAAACTGAAGTCATTGTCCAAACTGGCACGATCCACCAGTCCTCCATGAAACCCTGAATAAGCCATGCGCCTTTAGTATCTGATCCTTCTGGTTACAGAAACATCCAATCCTTATGAACCTTTGTTATCCGCTCCTAATAGAGAAAAAACATGTCAGTAATATCTCATAGAGAATGCTTAAAAGGGAAGGGAAATTAGATTAAATGCTAATATCAAAATATGCATCACCAATGGTAATAACTTCAAATACTAAACAATATCAAACATATTTAAATACAAACAGAATAAGGGTGGGATAATACTCACCTCTGTGTCCTTAATAGAATTGAAAAATCTTGACGCAATAGCTAGAATTTTTTTTTATTCTATGGCAGGACCGGAGGCTCTGGATTATGCTAGTTCAAAGCCGATCTACCACAACTGAAGCTACATCTACAATGGACGTATGATAAAACACCTTAAATGTACTATCAGAAGACCAATCTGCAGCATTCATAATGTCCTCTAAACGAGAACCAGCTCCAAAAGTCTTAGAAGCCATGGCACCTCTCAGGAAATGTGCTCAAAAAGAGGAAACATCAATACCTGCTTCCTCCATCAACCATTTAACCCATCTAGCCAATGTGGCTGAAGAGACTGGAGAAAATGGTTTCTGTACGGAAATGAGTAATTGCCCTCGAATATTTTTATGAAATTCACGAGTACAATCTTCATATGCCTTTATGCATTGAACGACACAATTTAGGATGATGTGGAAAAGTAGGATAAGATACACATCTACAAGCAGTCTTAGCAGTTTTTTAAATGGAAAAGGAAATCCCGGAACGAGTAAATACTCTACCTGCTATATCAAGTGCTCTCACATCTGAAACCCTTCTGCATGAAATGAAACACAATAACACCATGAGTTTGGCTGACAACTGTTTATGTGATAAATCCTCATTACATGGCCAATTTCGTAGAAAACGAAGCACAATATCAACATCCCATAAAACTGTATATTTAGGCAGAGGGGGTTTGACCATCCTGATGCCCCTTAAAAGTTTACAAACTAAAGGGTGCGCTCTCACCGGTTTATCTTCAATATGAGGATGTCCAGCCGAGAGAGCCAACCTAAAATTATTGATAGTCCTATAAACCAGTCCTTGCGTTGCTAAATCTGATAAAAAGATTAACAATCATGCTAATGTGGGCCCCCAGGGGATCAACACTCCGTTCACCGCACCAACCCAGCCATCACTTCCAGGAAGCCTCATATCTTTTGTGAGTTGAAGGCGCCCAGGTTTGGGATAAAAAGAAGATAGCTTCTCTCGAAAAATTTGGCATTTGCCAACGTCCCCTGAAAGTCTCCACCCGATGTGGGACAACAATCCCTGTATTATCAGAGCATGAGGAAGGAGACCCGGATCCAGGAGTAAAGAATGGAATGATGGCAGAAGAACCGGAGGGGCACAGGATAGTAACATCGCCACCGGGAACCATGACTGAGCTTTCCACAGAGGTGTTATTAAAATGATCTCCGCCCCCTGTCCACAGACCTGAGATAGTACCCTCTGAATCATGGAGAACGGGGGAAAGGCATACGACAGAGATGTCGTCCAGACCTGAAGAAAAGCATCTGTTGCTAGGGCCGACGGATCCAGTCTCCAACTGTAACAGAGAGTTGGTAATTGAGGCGAGACGCAAAGAGGTATATTGCGCACTTGCCTAAATGCCTCATAAGAGTCAAGAATACAGACTGGTGTAGCTTCCAGTCACTGCCGTCCCTAAAATAAAATTGAGAGTTCCAATCTGCTATCACATTGGAACATCCCGGAATGTATTCTGCCATCACTGATATCTGGTGTTGAAGGCAAAATTGCCAGAACTCTTTGGCAATCTCCGCCAGAACTCGAGACCTGGTTCCGCCCAATCGATTGATATACCGCACTGCCGAGATGTTGTCCATCCGTAACAGTATGCAACAACTGGCTTTGTGGGGAGAAAGAGAGCGAAATGTGAAAGCTCACGCTATCAGTTCTAAACAATTGACGTGTAGGGAGAGTTCCCAATCTCCCTCTTGCAAGAGATCTCTTAGAAGGTGAATACCTTCCATTTTGAAATGACGGTAGATTATGAAAGAATTGAACTCTCTGAGATTGAGAACCAATCAGTACTCTCCTCCTTTCTTTTGCACGAGAAAAATCATGCTCACAAATCCTGTTGGGTGCAAATCTGTAGGAACTATTGCTCGCTTCTGAAGAAGTGAAGCAACCTTAACGTCTATGAAATTGTTTTCTGCTTGGGAAAAATGTAGAGGAGAAGGAATGTATGTCTGCTTGGGAGGAGAATAAAACTCCAACTGGTAACCCTGTACAGTTTGAAGAATCCAGGGATCCTGAGATATTTGCCTCCAAGCCTGAAGGTGTTCTTTTAATCTGCCCCGAAAACCACTTCGGAAAAAGGAATGATTCTCACCTGTTGCTGCCAAGTCGGGATTGTGGGAAGTGCCCCTATTTCCACCTCAATAGGAATGACCTCTACCTCACCTGCGGGAAGAGTAGAATCCGGAAGAGGATTGGTAGGAACCACAACCTCTTTGCGAGTAATTGGGGGAAGCCTGATAAGATCCACAGCTCGGTGCTCTGCCTCAATAGCGTCCGGCCCTGAGAAAAAGGCCACTATTAAACATCTTTTTCATGGAGAGCTGACCTTTATCAAGGGCGGAGAATGTGGAGACATATTTACTCAGATCCATTACAATTTTTTCTCCAAACAAGAAGTTATTAGCCATCGAACAGGGCTCTGAAGAGGCCAAGTCAACCTCTGAGCGCAGGGTGTTGCGCATATCCTTATCAAAACTCTTGCGCAACCTGACCTGGACATAGTGCGCACCGAGGGAACTGATTCAGTGGATCTCGGGTGAATAATACTCTCTGGATCAAAAAGAAGGTTCCTCTGAACCACTGACTCTTCTGTCGAATGATGGATTTTGCATTTCTGCTTACCCGACACTTAGGGTTCGTCAAACGTTTTCTCTGAGTCAGAGGAATGGGAAGGGTAAGATTCAGAATCCTCAGGACGCATCAGTCCCTGCGAGGACCCCACTCCAGGGGTGTCAGTGATATCTTGCTCATATTCGTGGTCTCTAAGGACCGAAGAAGCCACCTGGGACAACATTTCCATCGAGGATCTAGGTGCTCTGGGAACACTTTTGGATCGATTCACATCAGGATTGTCTGTTACCCTATCATCAGAGGTTCTGCCCATCAGTTCCCTTTGCCCAAAGCGCACTAAGGGCTGCGTAAAGGGTTTTAAAGCTTCTATAAGTGCCTGATTCACACTGTCCTGTAGGTGATGATCTAGGGCCAGTACCAATCTTTCATCCATCTGATTCTCATAGGGCTCTTCAGCCTCAACCTGAAAGAATTTGTCCTCTTCGGCATAGTAAGCCATCTCAGTAGAGATGAAGAGGTAAGAAGAACTTCAATAGGGGGAGGAATCAGCCCCTGCAGGTATCAAATATGGAGAAACTCCAATCCAAAAGAGAGCAGAACTCTAAAAAAAAAAAAAGAACAGGCCCAGTAAGAAGAGGAGGGAGCACCTGCAAGAATTCCCTAAGGCAAGGCCCTTATTTCTGCTTTTCCCGCCCGTTGGGTGTTCTCAGGGGGTAATTCTGTCTGTAGTCACACATGCGTCTTGCCGGAAAGATCCGAAGCTTAGAAGTCCCGGATCTCATCTGTGCATGTGTGGGGTGGGGAAATCGAGAGGGGACTAGCCTCTCAAATCCAGCGCTCGAACGGCTTGTAGAAGCTGTAAATAGCCCACTCGAACATGGGGAAGTCCCACAGGGTGTCCCCGATGCTCAGCAGGAGCATCCGGCACCTCAGCGCTAGCCGCACTCGCAAGCCCGAAAGGGAACAAAATCAAGCGGCGTGAGAGCTTGGGCTGACGCACACATCAAAGACTGGAAAACAAGAGTCAATGAGCTCCATTCAACCCCTGCTCCCGCTCTACAGCCACATTAAACAGGTACATTAAAATACAGCATAACAAATAATCAACGTTGTACAAAAGGCTACTTAGCTCACGGCTGCGAGCAGCAAAGAAAGAGGAAGGACTAAAGGGACAGAGACATTTATATGGAGTGCAGGCCTGGGATTGGGCACTTTGGACTACAACATTTGCTGGGATATGTAGACCCATATTTATACTTTTTTTAGCACCGCATGTGCATTGTTTTTTTACGCAAAATCGGCGCAAACTTACAAAACACAATTGTATTTTGTATGTTTATGCCGATTTTGCATCAAAAAACGACGCACATGCGGCACTAAAGTATAAATATGGGCAGTAGTTTTTTGTGTTACTTTGTTGATTGGCAGCTGTATTTTTCTCAGTAAAGAAAGAGAAAGCATAATCTGAAGCCTCCGGTCCTGACATAGAGTTAAACATTGCTGCAAGTCATCCACTGAGCACTTGGAGCGGCTACCACCGACAGCTGCGTTTAATAAATGTTGCCAAAGAAAAATAGAGGTGGGCACGCCGTGCAGAATAAAAGAAAGGTGTGCGGCTGCCATGCTTAAAGATAAAGAGCAACGTGCCGCACTGATTAAGGTGTTTCAAATACCATTAAAGCACTTTCTTGAACAAAAAATATATTTACTAATAAAGGCTCTTTTTCGTTGCACACAAATGCACAAAATTAAAACACATTGCTTCCACCAAAAAATGTCAGAAATGCACAAACAGATCTTGAATTTCAGACCCAAACAAGGAGGACCTGCATACACCTTCAACATAAGCATGGAAAAGAAAAAATAGTTTCAAGACCAAATACAGATTAGCCACTAGAAAGAAATAGTTTTTAAAAGGCAATTGAAGTTACTAATCAAAAGCCAATGAGCAGACTGTCAATCCACACCGATTACAGCATGTCTGGGAAAGAGAGCGCATGCACTGCCTAGGTTGGACCAATAAAGGTACTACTACGTCTGCTCTTTGTTCGTCAATTGTTCCTGCCCACTCCAAGATAGCTAATCCCTTTTAAGTGGTCAGAAGTTAACACCCACAGGCCTTTCCTTTGCCCACAGGCACATCATTGTCCTCAGAGGCAGTGGTTAACTCCCCCAGGCAAGGATGTGTATTCCAACTCCAGAGGTGATAATTAGCAGACCAATTTTAAAAACAGTTCTAGCTTAGGCAGCCTAAAGTACATTTTCTGATGGATACAACTACCTGTGGATTCCTCACCTTATGAATTCGATCCTTGCGCCAGCATCCGACGGAAAGTCTTCTTCCTAGCTGTCTACGTCGACGAGGACGTCATAATGGCACGGCTCCGCGTGACTCCGTCTGACGTCAACGTGCCAATAAGAGGCCCTCGTCGGTGTACCAACGTCAGTTTTTCCTTTTTCCGTGCATTCAACTCCAACGCTTTTTCTTCCTGGCCCGTTGGTAAATGTAGCGATCTCTTGAAGTTACAATGTCGCCTCCGAAGAAGTCCGGGTTTAAGCCGTGTAGGGAATGCGGGGGTCGGATGTCAGTGACCGACCCCCATTCAGATTGTATTTGGTGTTTAAGCTCCGAACATGATGTGGAGGGTTGTTCTTCGTGCCAGAGCATGAATCCGAAAGCTCTGAAGGAACGCGAAGCGAAGCTCTTCTTGGCCAAGGCAAAGAAGAAGGAACACAAGAAGGTTTCTTCCCATGCTTCTCCCAAAAAACATAAGAAGCGGCATCATCATGACTCTCGGCGCCGTCATGACTCTGGGCGCCGTTCGGAGCGGAGCCGATCGAGGAGTCGTTCGAGGTCGAGATCTCGTTCGTCATGGCGCCAGAAGACGTGGGAGATGAGTCCTACGGTCACGCCTCACCTGGAGAGTCCGGGGTTGTCACCGGCGCCTTCAGTCTATGAGGTCACTCAAGGTAGTCCTCGCTTCTCACCGGCGCCGAGGGATCCTGATGTTCCCCAGACGTCTAGACAGCAGTACCCGGCTTTCCCGACTCCAGGGACGGATCCGGCCGCATTTTTGAATGCAATGTATGCTGTTTTTCAGTCCATGGCCCCTGCTGGTGCACCGGCGGGTCCCACGGGGCCATTGGCATTCAATTTGGGCTCGCCGGCGTCGTACAGGGCTGCTCCATTCATGCCCTTCTGCCCTACAGAGCCTGGTGGTCTGGTGCCGGGGGTTTCCCCTGGTAGGAGTCCTTCGCCTGGGACCGTGGGTCCGTCGGCTTCTCATCCGACTCCTTCTCCGCGCCATCCGGCGTCATTGATGGCCTCATCCAGGCCAGCTCCATCTCCTTCTGTGCATTCGGCGTCGAGGAGGTCATCTGACGACTTCGGGCCGGCGCCAGCTCCGGCTGAATCCGGGAGCCTTCCAGAACCGGTTCAAGGTCTGAGATCATCGGCGTCGATGGAGTCCTTGTCAACGCCGGCTCTGGAGACGCATTTAAGATCTCGAAGGAAGGCGTTGAGGCTTCTGGAGGAAGAGGAATACAGAAGGCTGGAGGAAGGTGAGATGGAGCCTTCTGATGATTTCCAGGGACTTGCCACTGCAAGTGGTTTGGATACTTCCCCGGAGTGGGACATTGCTTCTCCGGGGGAGTTTACTGAGGAGGCCTCCTCTTTCCATGCTGTGGTGAGGAAGGCAGCTGACTATCTGGATTTGCCTTTGTCCACTGCAGAAGTTAAGACTAACCTGCTCACGGAGGTTCTTCATCCTTCTTCCTCCAGTGCTGACCCTTTGTTGCCTTTTAATGAGGCTTAGACTGTGCCTATTATGGACCTATGGAGAAAGCCGGTGACATCTCCTGCGGTGAACAGGGCAGTGGTGAGAAGGCATAGAAGTGCCCCAGGAGATCCAGTTTTTCTATCTCGTCACCCGACTCCGGAGAGTTTGGTGGTTCAGGCATCATGTTCTGCAAAGTCTGCCCCCGGTACATTCCCTGGTGTTCCGACAGACAGAGAATCCAAGAGGATGGAGCAATCCTCGAAGAAAATTTTCTCCTCTTGCAGCATGGCCCTGAAAGCTACCAATTCCACCTGTGTGCTAGGCAGATACATTCATGCCCTAATGGACTCTCCTAAGGAGATGGCAAAAGATCTGCCACAGGAAGTGCAAAAATCTTTTGGGGCCCTTTTCTTGGATGCGCAAGCTGCTGCACAGCAGATTATTCAATCTGGCTTGGATACTACGGATTCTATTGCCAGGGACATGGGAACATCGGTGGCTACGAGAAGGCATGCCTGGCAAAGGTCTTCGGGCTTCTCGTCAGATGTACAATCCACTTTAATGGACCTTCCATTTGATGGGGAAAGGCTGTTTGGGGACAAGGCAGACTCTGCCCTTGAACAGTTTAAGGACTGTCGGGCTACAGCTAAGTACCTGGGTTTGCAGACCCCTTCTGCTACATTGTACAGGCCTTTTCGTAGGTTTCAAGGGTTTGCTAGATGTTCTGCCTTTCGTAGGTCTCAGTCTTATGCCCAACAACCTGCCAACCCGCCCTATCGTGCCTTCAGAGGGCGAGGTAGGGGTAGGGCTAGAGGTCCAGCCCAGCAGCTCTCTTCTTCTTCATCCTCCTCTGGTGGACAACAGCAGAAGCAGCCCTAGTTTTCCCCACTTTACCAGTCACACTTCTCCTGTAGGGGGAAGATTGAGTCTTTTTCTGCAGCAATGGAGGTCAATTACAACAGACTCGTGGGTGCTAGGAATTGTGGAAAAGGGCTAAGCTCTCCCCTTTCAGGAGTTTCCTCCTCCTTTCCCTCCCCGTCCCTCCTTTTGTTCAGAAGAACATCTTCTGTTGTTGCAACAGGAGGTTGTAGTCATGTTGGCAAAGGGCGCTATAGAGTTGGTACCATTGCAGGAAAGGAGTCAGGGGTGTTATTCAAGATATTTCCTGATTCCCAAAGTGGACGGTCGTCTAAGGCCGATCCTAGACTTGAGGATTTTGAATTTGTTCCTCAAGCAGGAAAAATTCAAAATGCTGACCCTAGCGCAGGTGCTATTGGCGTTGAACGAAGGAGACTGGATGGTGTCTGTCGACTTGCAGGACGCGTACTTTCATGTTCCCATAATCAAGTCGCACAGGAAGTATCTCCGTTTTGTGGTCGGATCGCAACATTACCAGTTTGCGGTTCTCCCGTTTGGTATTACTTCAGCACCCCGGGTTTTCACAAAGGTGATGGCAGTTGTTGCAGCACATCTCAGAAAGAGGGAGGTAGCGGTTTTTCCCTACCTGGACGATTGGTTGATCAAAGCCAAGTCTCCAGAGATTGTGTTGTCTCATCTGCGAATGACAACGCAGTTGTTGTTCGATCTGGGTTTTTCGGTGAACGTACCCAAATCTCACCTGGAGCCCTCTCAACGCCTCCTGTTCATAGGGGCAGTATTGGAAACGACAAGGTTTCGGGCCTACCCCCCGCCTCAGCGGGTACGGGACATTCAGGCGCTGATTCCTTTGTTTCAAAGAGGAGCGGCAGTTCCAGTCCTCAAAGTCTTACGCCTGCTAGGTCTGTTTGCTTCTTGCATTCTGTTGGTCACTCATGCTCGCTGGCATATGAGGGCTCTTCAGTGGTGTCTCCGCAGACAGTGGTTCCAGCACAAGGGGGATCTCAGGGATTCAATAAAGATCTCCAGGGACGCTGTAGCGGATCTTCATTGGTGGACAGTGGACGGCAACCTTTCCCAAGGAAAACCGTTTTCACTACCACCTCTGGTGGCCACAGTGATATCGGATGCTTCCACTCTAGGGTGGGCAGCTCATCTGGGGGATCTGGAGATCAAGGGTCGTTGGTCTCCAGCGGAACAGATGTTGCATATCAATCTGTTGGAATTGCGGGCTGTACGTTTGGCGCTCAAGGCCTTCCTCCCTTCCCTTCGCGGTCAGTCAGTTCAGATCCTGACGGACATCACTACCGCGATGTGGTATATAAACAAGCAGGGAGGAGTGGGGTCGTATCTTCTTTGCCGAGAAGCCCTACGACTCTGGTCCTGGGCTCAGGACCATCAGATTTGCTTGATGGCAAATCATTTGGCCGGGGTGTTGAATGTACGTGCGGACGTTCTCAGTCGTCACTTCTCATTAGATCACGAGTGGCGTCTCCATCCGGATCTAGTCCTCCACATCTTCGAGATGTGGGGTACTCCTCAGGTGGATTTATTTGCCACTCGGGAGAACGCGCATTTCCCGTTATTCGGCAGCCTCCAGTTTCCGATGCAAGGGGCGTTGGGGGACGCGTTTCAGATGTCCTGGAGCGGCCAGTTGCTTTACGCGTTTCCCCCCATACCCTTGATTCCTCGGGTTTTGAGGAAGGTTCGTCAGGACCGGGCCCAAATCATATTGGTGGCGCCGAACTGGCCGAGAAGGGTATGGTATACAGACCTACTTCAACTCTCTCAGTGCCCTCTGCTCGGTCTCCCGCTCAGGGCAGATCTCCTCTCTCAATCACAGGGGCAGGTTTTACACCCCCACCTCCAGAGCCTGCACCTTCATGCCTGGAGATTGAACGGGGCAACCTGAGTTCTTTTTCTCTCCCACCGGATGTAGTGGATGTTATACTATCGTCCAGGCGACACTCCACTAAGTGTATTTATGCCGGAAGGTGGGCAAAATTTGTGTTGTGGTGTGGAGAGAACCAAAAAGATCCTTTAAAGGCCCATCTTTCAGATGTACTTTTGTTTGTTCTCAGTTTGGCGGAGAAAGGCTGTGCTATAGCTACAGTTAAGGGTTATTTGGCAGCTCTGTCGGCGTTTCTTTGCCTTCCGGATCAGCCGTCTTTATTCAAGTCTCCCATTGTACATAGGTTCCTTAAGGGTTTGGTGAATAGCTTTCCTCCTACTCCTTTTCACATGCCTCAGTGGGACTTAAATCTTGTTTTAACATTCTTAATGGGTTCGCCTTTCGAGCCCATGCATTCATGTCCATTGAGATATTTAGCCTTCAAGACTGTTTTCTTGATCGCAATTACTTCTGCTAGGAGGATTGGAGACCTTCAGGCACTTTCCGTTAAGCCCCCTTTCACTATGTTTTTCCCTGATAAAGTGGTTCTAAAAACCAGGGCTGCTTTTCTGCCGAAAGTTGTCACCCCTTTTCATATAGGGCAGAATATCACTCTTCCTGCTTTTTACCCTCCTCCCCACCCGTCTAAGGAAGAAGAGAGACTCCATAGGTTGGACCCTAAGAGGGCCCTGAGTTTTTATCTCGAAAGAACTAAAGACTTTTGTTTGGATGAGCAACTGTTTGTTGGATATGCTGGTCAGCAAAAGGGCAGAGCTGCACAGAAAAGGACACTCTCCAGGTGGGTCATCTTGTGTATCAAGATCTGTTACTCTTTGGAAAAAAAAGGTCCCTCCTGAATGTATCAGGGCCCACCCTACTTGGGCTAAATCCGCATCCTCGGCTTTGGCGAGGGGAGTTCCATTGATAGATATATGTAAAGTGGCAACTTGGGCGTCCCTCCATACTTTTGTAAAACATTACTGTTTAGACTCTGAGATCAGGAGGGACGGTCACTTTGTGTAGGAAAGTACCATCTTGCCTGGCATGTTACCCCCATATTTCACTGTATATATGTTGTTTTAGTTGTATGTGTCACTGGGACCCTGCCAGCCAGGGCCCCAGTGCTCATAAGTGTGCCCTGTATGTGTTACCTGTGTTATGACTAACTGTCTCACTGAGGCTCTGCTGATCAGAACCTCAGTGGTTATGCTCTCCCACTGCTTTCCAAATTGTCACTAACAGGCTAGTGACCAATTTTACCAATTTACATTGGCATACTGGAACACCCTTATAATTCCCTAGTATATGGTACTGAGGTACCCAGGGTATTGGGGTTCCAGGAGATCCCTATGGGCTGCAGCATTTCTTTTGCCACCCATAGGGAGCTCTGACAATTCTTACACAGGCCTGCCACTGCAGCCTGAGTGAAATAACATCCACGTTATTTCACAGCCATTTTACACTGCACTTAAGTAACGTATAAGTCACCTATATGTCTAACCTTTACCTGGTAAAGGTTGGGTGCTAAGTTACTTAGTGTGTGGGCACCCTGGCACTAGCCAAAGTGTCCCCACATTGTTCAGGGCCAATTCCCCAGACTTTGTGAGTGCGGGGACACCATTACACGCGTGCACTACATATAGGTCACTACCTATGTGTAGCTTCACAATGGTAACTCCGAATATGGCCATGTAACATGTCTAAGATCATGGAATTGCCCCACCAATGCCATCCTGGTATTGGGGAGACAATCCCATGATTCCCCGGGTCTCTAGCACAGACCTGGGTACTGCCAAACTGCCTTTTCAGGGGTTTCACTGCAGCTGCTGCTGCTGCCAACCCCTCAGACAGGTTTCTGCCCTCCTGGGGTCCAGCCAGGCTTGGCCCAGGAAGGCAGAACAAAGGACTTCCTCAGAGAGAGGGTGTTACACCCTCTCCCTTTGGAATAAGGTGTTAAGGAGAGGAGGAGTAGCCTCCCCCAGCCTCTGGAAATGCTTTCATGGGCACGGATGGTGCCCATTTCTGCATAAGCCAGTCTACACCGGTTCAGGGACCCCTCAGCCCTGCTCTGGCGCGAAACTGGACAAAGGAAAGGGGAGTGACCACTCCCCTGACCTGCACCTCCCCTGGGAGGTGCCCAGAGCTCCTCCAGTGTGCTCCAGACCTCTGCCATCTTGGAAACAGAGGTGCTGCTGGCACACTGGACTGCTCTGAGTGGCCAGGGCCAGCAGGTGACGTCAGAGACTCCTTCTGATAGGCTCCTTCAGATGTTGCTAGCCTATCCTCTCTCCTAAGTAACCAAACCCTCTTTTCTGGCTATTTAGGGTCTCTGCTTTGGGGAATTCCTTAGATAACGAATACAAGAGCTCATCAGAGTTCCTCTGCATCTCTCTCTTCACCTTCTGCCAAGGAATCGACTGCTGACCGCGCTGGAAGCCTGCAAAACTGCAACAAAGTAGCAACGACGACTACTGCGACACTGTAACGCTGATCCAGCCGCCTTCTCGACTGTTTTCCTGGTGGTGCATGCTGTGGGGGTAGTCTGCCTCCTCTCTGCACTAGAAGCTCCGAAGAAATCTCCTGTGGGTCGACGGAATCTTCCCCCTGCAACCGCAGGCACCAAAGAACTGCATCACCGGTCCTCTGGGTCTCCTCTCAGCACGACGAGCGAGGTCCCTTGAACTCAGCAACTCTGTCCAAGTGACTCCCACAGTCCAGTGACTCTTCAGTCCAAGTTTGGTGGAGGTAAGTCCTTGCCTCCCCACGCCAGACTGCATTGCTGGGAACCGCGTATTTTGCAGCTACTCCGGCTCCTGTGCACTCCACGAAGATTTCCTTTGTGCACAGCCAAGCCTGGGTCCACGGCACTCTAACCTGCATTGCACGACCTCCTGAGTTATCCTCCGGCGGCGTGGGACTCTCTTGTGCAACTTCGGGTGAGCACCATTTCACTCCACTTCGTAGTGCCTGTTCTGGCACTTCTGCGGGTGCTGCCTGCTTCTGAGAGGGCTCCTCGTCTTGCTGGGCACCCCCTCTGTCCCCTGACGCAATTGGTGACATCCTGGTCCCTCCTGGGCCACAGCAGCATCCAAAAACCCTAACCGCAAGCTTTGCAGCTAGCAAGGCTTGTTTGCGGTCTTTCGGCGGAAAAACACTTCTGCACGACTCTTCACGACGTGGGACATCCATCCTCCAAAGGGGAAGTTTCTAGCCCTTGTCGTTCCTGCAGAATCCTCAGCTCCTACCTTCCAGTAGTAGCTTCTTTGCACCCACAGCTGGCATTTCCTGGGCATCTGCCCACTCTCGACTTGATCGTGACTTTTGGACTTGGTCCCCTTGTTCCACAGGTACTCTAGTCTGGAAATCCATCGTTGTTGCATTGCTGGTGTTGGTCTTTCCTGCAGAATTCCCCTATCACGACTTCTGTGCTCTTTGGGGAACTTCAGTGCACTTTGCACTCACTTTTCAGGGTCTTGGGGTGGGCTATTTTTCTAACCCTCACTGTTTTCTCACAGTCCCAGCGACCCTCTACAAGGTCACATAGGTTTGGGGTCCATTCGTGGTTCGCATTCCACTTTTGGAGTATATGGTTTGTGTTGCCCCTATCCCTATGTGTCCCCATTGCATCCTATTGTAACTATACATTGTTTGCACTGTTTTCTATTACTATACTGCATATTTTTGGTATTGTGTACATATATCTTGTGTATATTTGCTATCCTCATACTGAGGGTACTTACTGAGATACTTTGGCATATTGTCATAAAAATAAAGTACCTTTATTTTTAGTATATCTGTGTATTGTGTTTTCTTATGATATTGTGCATATGACACTAGTGGTACTGTAGGAGCTTCACTCGTCTCCTAGTTCAGCCTAAGCTGCTCTGCTAAGCTACCTTTTCTATCAGCCTAAGCTGCTAGACACCCCTATACACTAATAAGGGATACCTGGGCCTGGTGCAAGGTGTAAGTACCCCTTGGTACTCACTACAAGCCAGTCCAGCCTCCTACACTTTGCTCGCTCTGTATTGCAAGATTTCTTAGTGTAATCAGGCGGGCACCCACCACCGAGTGCGGTACTGCTTGGGACTCTATTCATAAGGTGAGGAATCCACAGGTAGTTGTATCCATCAGAAGAACAAGTTACTTACCTTTGGTAACGCTTTTTCTGGTGGATACACTGACTACCTGTGGATTCCTCACGGTCCCTCCCGCCTCCCCGTTGCCTGGCTGGTTACACTCTTATCTTGCAGTATTTAGTTTAATATTTATTCTTATATTTTTATATATATTTGTTTGTATATGAATGTGCATATATATATTTATTTGTATATAGTGATATTTCTCTATATGTATTTTTGTATATTCATGTATTTCAACTCTCAATAAGAATGGATAGTTTAAATGGTCAAGGTTTTTGTGTGTGTATATCTTTCTATATTATTTATCGATTTTCATGGTCGGTTTACTCCTATTTGCTTTAAGAGCACGAAAAAAGGAGGTGAAACTGACGTTGGTACGCCGACGAGGGCCTCTTATTGGCACGTTGACGTCAGACGGAGTCACGCGGAGCCGTGCCATTATGACATCCTCGTCGACGTAGACAGCTAGGAAGAAGAATTTCCGTCGGATGCTGGCGCAAGGATCGAATTCATAAGGTGAGGAATCCACAGGTAGTCAGTGTATCCACCAGAAAAAGCGTTACCGAAGGTAAGTCACTTGTTCTTTACTAAGTTATTTTTCTGCTCAAATTATCAAGTCTGATTTCACCATTACATCAGATTTTTAAACTAAGCAGGTAATAACTGAAACATTTTTTTTTTCTAGCCCTTCCCTAAGTGGAGGTGGGAAAGAAAGAATTTAATCCCACTTAGGCCTTTTAGAGAAAGGTGAAACGAGGCCTACCAAGTGAAATAACTTCTGGCTTTTATTTCACTGTGGGAGAAGGGGGGCACACTAACCCCCGTACGTCCTTGTTGTATGCATTTGCACCCCACTCTGTGGACCAGTGTGGAATTTAAACACATTGTAATACAAATGCTAAACCCACCCTTTGAGCCTCAGCATCAAACAGAATTAAAACACTAAAACTACCTTTTTGGTGGTAACCCCATCACTGAGAAGAGTGAAAAACAACCATGAATTGAACAAAACCCGTACTTCCAGAAACACAAGGACAAGATAGCGTTGAGAATCCACCCAAAATTAATATTCAAAGTAGTGTCCACCTTTCATGAAAATAAAACAGGCTAATTGCTGGTATTCTTCCAAAATAGCTGCAGAAAGGATATTTCAAACAGGAGACATCAGGCGGCCTATCATGTACTGTACAAAGGATATTAGGGAAACACAACAGTTAATTGTGAGACATATACTGCAGTCAAAAATGCAGCTAGCAGCAAAGGCTTCTAGAGGCCTGGTGGAAAGCACACCCTATCCAACTGTGCTACTCAGTAGCAGAAAATAAATATAGTTTAAACCGATAAAACATTCAGCATGGAAGAAAGTGGCCATGCTTGCCCCTGTGGGAAATACATATCACTAAAAGACATTTACATAGCAGTAATATGGTCTTTCCCACACACTTATACAAAACATTGTGTAGTCGTCCAGGCAAGGAAAGAAGTGCAAGTGTGGCAATTAGTGTGAAAACATACGTTCAGTACCGCCCACCCTTCACACACCTGTAAGAAAGGAAAAACCTCTGTTTAATCTAAGCAGACCATGTTCATTTAGAAGAGATTTGTGCTACATGCAAAGTGGTTATTTACATTTAACAGTAGTTAACAGTAGATTTACAGCATGTGTGGCTGTGGATACATACGCACTGCGCCTGCCATCTAGTGTTGGACTCTGATGTTAGCAAGTAGTTTTTCTTTAAAGACATCTTTTGGAGTCACTATATGTGACTCGTGCCTTGATCCACGGTGTGCACTGGCACCGATTCCACGTTAGACTGTTGTTGTTTTTTCCACCAATGGTTTTGGACTTAAATTAAGAGAGCTCAGAGTCCGTTGTGTTCTTCACATGTTTTTCGGGCCACATGGTTCAAATTTTAACATGAACCATTCAGATCAGTCCTTGCTACGAAGAGTCTGTATGTCACTCTGCATTACTTGCTCCTTCAAAGGAACACTTATGCTCCGGATGCTGTAGGACTCCCCATTCCCTTTGCATTCAGTAGGTTGTAGAAGTACTTACAATCCCCAGACTAGAAGGGAACGATGGAAACCACACCCTTCCAACACTGTCACTGGTGCATCTCCAAGTATCTGTGTTTGCATCACCACAGCGTCTGCAAATGCCTCTCTCTTGATGTCTCCAGTGAGACCTGCCTCACCTTTCACTCCTAGAAGACCTAAAGACTAAGGCACAGAGAGGCAATGCGGGTCTCGCAAAACGTAACAACAAATATTCTCCAAACCACAGGAGATTTTTGGGGAGGAAAATCCCTTTGGCACTGAAGGAAGCAATAACAGGATAATTCAGAGTCCTTGCAGACCAGCCAGTGCCCAGTCCAAAGATGCTATGTTTGAGTAGTTCTGACTGTGAGGACGAAGTCTAAGGGCCTTATTCACCAGGCCCTAGCACCACAGTACACCACCAAGGTGCGTCTTTTTTTTTTGGGGGGGGGGGGGGTTTACGGTGGAGAAGTGTGGCACAATGGTTAGAGCGGCAGACCCTGAAGCAGAGATCTGGCTCAAGACCAGGGTTCAAGTCCCGCTTCGGCAGATCTTGGGCTCAATTCCCTTGGACCAGCTAATTCTCGCCTCTGTGCCTAATCTAATTAATGGGTCCCACTCTGCAACTCTGGGCAATAGCTTGCTTAATCTCTACAGCGCTTGGATGCCTGGCTTCATCCTGGGGGTGCCCAGGAGTGGGCACCTCACAGGGAAAAGCCAGGAGGGGTTCCATAGCGGTATGAGTACAGCGCCTTGAGACCCTAACGGGTGAGTAGTGCGCTATACAAGTGCAAAGTTTACAGTTTACAGTTTACGCTCCGGTGGTGCAGTGTGCCAGCGCATATTTACAAGGCCATGCAAAGCCAGCTTGTGTGGCTTTTCATGGCCTTGTAAATATGGATCCCTTTCATGCATAACACTGCATGAAAGGGGCGTTCCACGGGTGTTGCCACGCAACACCCATAGAACCGTAAGGAATCTGACGCATTCCTAGACTTACAAGTCTGGGAATGCGTCAGATTTCTATATTACCTCAGGGGTGGCGTAAAAATGATGCAACAGGGAGAAATATCTTCATTTCTCCCCTTTTTATCCTCTTTCTATTTTTGCTGCGTTCTGCAGCACACACAGAAAGAGGAAACTGCCTTTTGTGATTGTTTTTATGCGGGAACGTGACCCTTCCTGCACAAAAACAATCATCTCCGCAACACAGGCATCCTTGTACCATGGTGCAAATGTGTCTACATTGGTACTAGTAATCAATTTGTGCACCAGCACAGGGGGAAAGGAAAGAAATGCACCATATCTTGTGAAAATAGTACATTTCTGTCCTTTCCTGTAAGGTACTTGCTGCGCCGCCCTGCGCCACGGGCCTTGTAAATGAGGTTCTAGCAGTCACCTAGGACCACTGGCCCTCGAACGAAGATGACTTCCAGGGTTCCAAGTCAGTCCAGTTTCCTCCTAAGTCATGCTTAAATCTGTACCAGATAATTTTGTGGAGCGAGTTAACGGCTGGGCTGATGACACCTAGGTTAGAAAAAAATGTCGAAGCTCTGACACAGCAACCCTCCCCATCTTCGTCTGGGGTCCAGTCCTACTTGACTCGTTGGTTCACACCGCTCACAAGAGAGCCTCAGTCCGATATGACGAGCAAAATAGTCAACACTGCAGCCAAAAGAATAGCCACACAGTGGCACATATCCAATTCTTTCGGAATCCTCTCTAGTTACAAAAGGTTTCAAAGGGGGGAAATTCAGGAAATTGTCAGACACCTTCCAGACGAGTATAGAAAGTAGAGGAAGGAGATAGTGTCCAAGGGCAAAACCATGTCAAATGGAACATATTTTATGCACTCGATGCTGCAGACAGGGCCTCCAAAGGTATTAACACTACTCTCCTCTACTGAAGACACATGACTTCGTATCTCTGGGTTCATACTCAAAGTCCAAAAGCATCTCCTCCAACTCCCATCCAGTGGTGCGCAATCTAGCCCCAGAGTGACAACATCCTAGAAAAAATATGAAAGGACACAGAGATTACTATGACCATTGCTGCCTTGCAAACTCCAGCTGCAAGAAGCACATTTGTAGACTATAGCCAAGGCTACGCCCCCAGACCAGCCACATGTTTATCAAAGACAACAGCATACCTTGCACTTGGAAGTTGGCAGGGGCGTATACAGATGAAACAAGTAAAAGGGCAGAAGTGGCTCTTGTAAAGGATCTTCCACCTCTAAAGTATGATCAGGCCCACTATTCTTACAATGTTCACACACTGCATATTTTTTATAAGTATGTAAAACTGAAAACTCAAAACCTATTTAAAAACAAAAAAAACAGTGACTCTTCCTGCCTCCTCCCCAGTCACACAACATGATTGGTGGTTGAAGACAATGGACAGGAAGGGAGTGAAATACAAGATTTCTGCACTTGTTGTGAGAGAATTCCATCTGACCTGTGAGCTTTCCACCCTACATACACAGTCTCAGTCAAGACCATCCCAGGCTTCTTAAGCAAGTGGTACAACAAGAGGCAATGGAAAGGGTGCCACCACACCCCTAGGTAAAAGGTGGTCCTCTCTTTGCTTCCTCATTCCAAAAAGGACAGCTCCCACAAGCCCATCCTGAACTTCAGGCCTTTCAACAAATACATCGTGTTGGTATGTTTCCTGGAGACAACCCTGCAGGACGTGATCCCTCTGCTCTGATAAGACCTCAGGCACGACCATGACGGCACTAGTTCCAAATACGCATCCACCCTGCTCACCACAGGTAGCTTTGCTTTGTGGTAAGTGAACATTACTATCAACTTAAAGTACTTCCCTTGGAAATCTCCATGGTGGTTCATAAACTACCTAGCAGGGATGGCCACCCATCTGCAAAGGGGCAAGCATGTCTTGCACCTCCTTTGATAATTAACTGATAAAGGGTGGTAGCAGACAGCAATGCCTAGCACCCACTCAAGCAGTGATTTCCTGAATCCCAACTTGGGATTTACCATAAATCCTGCCATGTCCCACGTCTGACCTCAGTATATCCAGCTCTTCCTGGGATCTGTTGAATGCAGTTACAGGGAAAGCCTTCTCCAACCACTATAGAGTGCTGACATCCCTGGGCCTGATAGGCCTGTTCCTTTCTATCGTACCATACACCAGGCTCCATATGCACCTCATACAAGCATGCCTTGCAGAGCAAAGGTTCCAAGTGAAGGATCACTGAGAAGATCTAGTGTTAGTAAAGGGCAACACTCCTCGTATTGGTGGAACAACAGCTTGTTAAAGTGAGCTTTGTCAGGCTCACTTCTGCAGGTGACTTTTACAACGGATGCCTCTGCAATGCATGCTGTGATGTGAAAGGGATTTGTGAAAGGGATTTCGACCTCCCAACACATTGGCCATCAAACAAACTACCTAGAACTAATGGCCATGTGTTTAGCCCTGAAATTCTTCTTCGTGGTAATTCTAGGGAAAGCTTGACAACATGATGGCCATATATTACTTTCAGAAACAGGGTAGCATGCACTTTCCCCAGCACTAGTACAAGGTATTTGGCATTTGATGATTCGCCACTACCCTCAACTCAAAGGGGGACATCTTCTGGAATGTACAACAAACTTGCAAACCTTTTCAGCAGTGTGCATAACAATTCCACGAGTGGGCACTCCACCCACAAATCTTATGAGTACCTCTAAATTTGGGGAACCCTGTAAATAGACCTGTTTGCCACCCTAGAAATGCCAAAGCTTCTCCTCCAGATACTCGCACCCACAGTCCACGGGCATTGCCCTATGTAGGAACTGCTCATGAATTTTTGTCTTCACGTTTACTCCTCTCCCACCTTACACAGTGAGAAAAATTAAACTGATGTCCTTAATGCTCATGTGATGGCTCCAAGGTAGACATTTGCAGAAGCATGAAATACCAAGGCTGTGTGGTCCATCAGCCCCACCAAGAAGGTCAGAACCTCTCACCCTGAGACAAGACCAGGACAGAAAATCAGACACCCAGATCACTCAACCTAGTGATCTTACACCTGAGGTCCTAGAGTCTGGCTATGTAAACCTCTCCCGAGATGCATGCCCACTCTGTGGCAGGCACGTAGGCCACCACTCAGGCCTTGTATGTAGCTAAGTGGAAACACTTTGCCTATTAATTTGTTTCCATAAATCTAGACCCCCCTCACCCGCACCCCAAAGGCTAACATCCACAAATCGTCTATCATTTACATCTGCAGAAGTCAGGCCTTGCCTACAGGTCAACAAGTCCATGTCTCACTACTGCAGCAGATTACATGTACAATAGGGAACATTCATCCCTGTTTAGGATCCCAAAGGTCAAGGCCTTCAAAGAGGCTCTTAGGAAGGTTCTACCTCTTATAATATCTCCTGCCCCTGTGTGATACATTGCTATAGTCCTCATGAGGATCAAGGGGGCCACCCTTCAAAACGCCTCTCATGTGCCTTACCATTCTTTTACTGGAAAATAACCTCTTTAGTGGCCAAACCGTCCCTTGGGTGCATAAGTGGGCAGTAAGCACTCACATTACACAGGCCATTCAGGTTCACAAAGTTTCTTACACACGTGGTATCACCATTTCCCCTAAATATGACACTATTCCTTCTAGTCTTTTAGCAACCAGATTCAGCTGCAGATAGAGCTTTACACATGCAAGATGTTAAAAGAGCTCTTATCTGCTACATTGACAAGACCAATCCTTTCTTCATGTCTGATCTGCTCTTTGTAGTCTGTGTGAAACCTTACAAGGATCATCTCATCTCTGAATCAGGTTTAGCAAGATCGATAGTTAAGTTCATCCATACTTCTTACCACAAAGTTAAAAGGGTCTTACATGTACCCACTGGGCCCACTCTACCAAGAAAGGGGCAACCACAGCTTGCTTAGGGAACATTCCTCTAACGGAATACCAGCAAAGTAGTCACCATGACAACACCAGTCACTTTTACCAGCCGCTACTGTGAGAACATTTTAGCCCGTCAGCAGACAATGGTTGACGAGTCAGTTTTAAGGACTTCCAGACACCTGCATCTGCATCTCCTACTCACTAGCAACTGTGGTGGTTGACAATGCTATTGCTTTACCTACTTTTGCATGTAGTTTCTAAATATTGATTAGTATGGTGAATAGGTAAAAGGATATGAACCTGTGTGTTCATAAGGGCTGAAGCTTTCAGTCTAATATATGTTTTGCATCATAAAATCTCTTCTAGATTCACAAGCTATGCATTGGTAAGCCACCTAGTGGTTGGGTCTCAAAGTGCTGGATTCTAAAAACCTTTTGTGTACTCTTGGTTGTCTGCTAGATGGAGCCCGAATGTGACGGTGAAAGTAAGCCCTCAATTTCAGTACAAGACCGGACGCTATCAGTATGCAATAATACTTTATTGTTGCCCCCACATGCAGTCCTTTAAAAAACAACATACATCATAAAGAAAAAGTTAATCTGTGGAACCCTGACTCAGTATATACTATTATAGCAACAGGCATCTTCCTCTTTTAGGCTGTGATATGAATTAAAAAACGTGAACTTGAAACAACTGGAATCTTCCAAAGCAAGGCCAACAAGATACATCCAGATGATCTTCCGCTGATCTCCCTGGCTGTGAGTTATTTCCTATAAAGGAAAATACATTAAGAAAAACCTTTTTTCCGAAAACAGAAGAAATTAGAGTATAAAAAGCATAATCATTTAACCATCTAATCTAACTTTCATTGTTTTTTTGTGTTTTTTTTTTTTAGTTAACTGCACCTCGCGTTGAGGTGGGTGGCATACTTATATCCTCCAATGTCTTTAATGAAATCAAGATTCTCACTGCATGTTAATTGGAGAATCGTCATGAAAAGACTGGAGGCTATCATTATGCATGTTTAAAGCTATCTACTATCAAGCTACTTACATGCTTCACTGGTCTCAAATAGAAGTTTGCAAACGTGCTAGCTTTTGACCAATCTGCCACCTTAAGGATTTCAGAGAGGGTACCCCAAGCCCAGAAAACCTTAGTGCCAATCCACCTCTTGCTGAGTGAGCACCAAATTAGACAGATCTTCTCCAGCCTCAATCATTATTACCCTAATCCATCTAGCTATAGTAGCAGTAGAAACTGCTAAATCGAGGTTTCTGGGGATATCATTGGACCTGAGGGGTGGTACTTTGACGTAATCAGAGATTAGAAGTTGATGAATGTAGGGTGTCTGAAGTTCCTCAGTTCCATTTTCTATTATGAACAAGATCTTCAAGTTCTGTTCAAACTGCCATTGGAAGATTGTTCTGAATGCCAAAGAATCAGTATGTATGTTCTGCCTTACGAGGAACCATAAGTATTAAGGTTGTTACACCTATTCACTTCCAAGCTTTTAATACATAAAAAAAACTTTACTTGCCCGTTCAGTGGCTGCGGACATAATGGGGCTTTCAGAGTTACAGAGACAGAAGAGAAATGATCTATCAATGTAAGATATAGGTTTCTTCAAGAAGGAAGGCCTCAAGGCAGAGAAAGCTCAGGAAGATTACCAGACAGACATAGACCTTGAAGTTTATCCCGAGATCAGAAATTTAGCACATGAGAAAGTAGGCCATAAGCCTAAACCCCAAGGCCCTAACCTGTCAGAACCATCGAAAGACAAATCATTTAAGTTGCTGTTGAAACTGCCAAAGTGTTTGAGCGGTAGGAGAGAGTTGCACAAACACAACCCATTAATGCCCAAAAAAAGGCTGTTGAAAGAGTTCAAGACACTTCCCACCATTCCGGGTCAGAAGAAAAACGCACTGTTGAGAGCTGCCAAAAGGGATTGGATCGTGCTTGAATAAGGAAGGAGGGCCAAGCACCCTGAAGGAAAGTCCCCCGAGGAGAAAAAAGAAGAAAAAAAAACAACTCTGTCATCCTTGATCTCAAGAGGAAGCAGAAAAATCTGGAGGTTAAAACTTAAAACCTTATTAAACTAAAAAAGGGTTTTTAAGGAATCCATGACAACACAAGGTTCCTAAGACCCTGGGGGAGGGTGTCAGGAGTCCGATAGGAGTTTGAGGTAGTAAGGACAAAAAAAAAACCATCAGTGGAGGTTGAACAAGACACTAATATAGGAGAGGAAGATTTCCAGCACACATCCTCAAGCAGAGGATTAGAATTCTGGTTGACATATCCATGTACCACGAATTAGTCAATCGGGCAACAGACGCTTTTGGGGTTCAGATGGCAGGAGAGAGACAAGACACTTATTTCCTCTTACCAACATTGAGTACTGTCTATTGAAGGAACCAATTCCTGCCAATGCTTCCAAGTATCCTTCAACAGGGAAGAGAAAGTTGTAGCATGCCAGCTAGCTCAAAAGCAGTAACACTCAGGATAGGAAAGAAATACAGGGTATCTTCCCAAGGCCCCATGTACATCCAGTTGATTTTAGAGCCTGACTCACTGATGGCATCCACAACCAGCAAGACGGTTATGTCATCAGCCTCAATGGGCCTACCACCAGATAAAGATGGCAATAGACTGGAGACAGTAGGGAGAACAATAGAGAGTGCTACAGTTACCAAGTGGCATATCACCAAGTCCAATATCCTCCTAAATAGGAATGCCCACCAACACTGGGAGGACATGGAGGGCATTATGCCCCACCTGCCATAGGAGTACCAAAACTTACAACTCGCCACAGGCATTGTATTGCAAAGATACACACGGCTATGCATTTTTAGTTTCAAATCAGAGGTCCAAGCTACTAATATAGGCATAGCTTTTTGGCCCAAAAGTTGATCTAGTAGCCACAATGAAAGCCAATAATGCAGCTAATGTCATGGAGGCTCTGCAAAGTTTTAAACCTTCCCTTAAAAGGAGTAGCATCACTGAGACAAGGGAGCTGAGGAGGCCACTATAGATGCCTCATACACAGGCAGCCAGTTTACCCACATTGCACAGTGACAGCTACCGCAACAGTCAAAAGTACTTTTTTGGGAAGTCTAGAGGCAACATATCTCTCTCTCTCTCTCACACAGACACACACACACCCCTCCCTCCCCACTCCCACTCAACTAGTGGGTGATAAATGTATTAGTACACATTTCTTGTATCAAATTTCTCAAAATACCATTAAAACAACAAAGGTACAAAAGGAAGTGGAAGCAAATATTTTAAACCGAGGTCCAAGAACTACTACAGAAAGATGAAATGGATATATTACTCTTAGGGGGGATAATCAGAGGGGTGTACTCTGTCTGTTTTTTGGTGCCCAAACAAGGTCTAACTTTGTGATCAATACTGGACTTGCGGGTCTTAAACAAGGTCAAATAAACTCAAAGGTTTCAGATGGCAACCCTCTAGGACATCATACTTTTACTGGAGGAGGACTACCAGTGGACTGTACATTTGGAGTATGCAAACTTCCACATCCTAATGCACCCTCTACCAGGTTTGCGTTGGGGTGAAAAGTACATTATCAGTTGAAGTTGTTACTTTTCGGCGTAAAACGTAACGTAAAAACTGCACGTAGTGTAAAAATACAGTTGAGCTACGCAGGTGAACAAACACTTCTCACAGATGGGAACTCACGCAGTCTTTGGTAAAGATAATATTCCACCAGTGGGGAACAAGACAAGCAAACCCAGGAATACTCTGTCGATAAAATCTGGTAAAAATCTGTAGATTACCAGTATGGGATTTTGCAGGAGGATTTTCCTCCAGTACCACTGATCCCTCTATCCTTCATGAAGTTCAGGGCACCCAACATGACTTTGGTTCTACTGGCTGCCAGGTGACAATGTCAAGCATGGTTCTCTCACCTAACTGCAAAGGGTATTTTATAAAAAACACCATTATACAAAGTTAGGCTCAAAATGCAAATGAAGGAAGTGTTACACCATAACTCAAGGGAACTACAATTGCTGGTATGGTTCTTTAAATATTTGTAAATTTAACCACTTGCTACTACAGAAGAAAATACTTGTTATAGTTGGGGAAGTGCTGTAACCATCCATTACAAAGTGTTACACCTTAAAATGAAACAGGTACATGGTGCGGTGCTAGAAAAGCAATTACCAGCAATGCATGTCTAATGAGAAAGAACAAAAAAGACAACACAAGAAAAATAACAAGCAGACAGAGTCCCCAAGATGTGGATGGAAATTGAGAGGTAAGTCACCTTGGCAAATACTCCACCTCTGGCAGTCTTTGTCTCCAGAGCCAGAGTTGGTGGATATCACTCTACCTCCAAAGCCTCCACTGGCACCACCAATGCCAGTCTTGGCCCCAGCAGCTTTCCTGGCTCTGCTGCCACAGATAGGCGCCAAACTATCCAAAGTTCTTAGCAAAGGATGAGTATTTTGCACTCTTTCTCCACGCTATGTGGGGCATTGCTTGGCCCTCTAAGGAGCGCTTTCGGCCTCATGGTACCATGCTGGGTCTTGTCTCGGTCCCACCGTTGTTTAATTAGGAATTGTTCTGATGCTGGTTCGCCTGTGCCCACATTGACGCCTCCAACTCTACAGCAGTTTCAATCAACATCCGCTCTGCAGTAATCACTGACAGGCCCTGTTAAGGTCCACTGCTCAAAAAGAGAGGCTCACAGAATGATAGAAGAGGAATACAGATTGGTAGAGATAGCTCCTGGCATGTCTACTGATAGAAAATACACAAATGTTTTGCGCTCTGATTTAGATCCTCTAAAGATGACAAAGAGACAACTACAAGACACAGATAACAGAAGTGATCAGTTGTTCCCACTTCATTCTTCAGAAACTGCTGACTGTCTGGTATTGCAAAATTCAGTGATCTAGATAGTTCCTCAGATATTGACATCGACCCACCACCAGGTCTGGCTCCTGCAGGGATGGCCTTGTTTCACTCGGTGTTGAAGAAGGCAGAGGAGATGCTTTGAGCTGCCCCTGCCATCGGTGGAACTAAAATCCCATATTTTGATGAGTGTTCTGCAATCTGCCTCTTCATCAGCAAAGTCACGTTTGCCCTTCAATGATCCTCTAATGGAGACTATCATGATCCTTTCATGGAGATTCATGGAGCAAACCACCATCTGCCCCTAGAGCATGGGTCTTCAAACTAGGGTGCAGGTCCCCCGGTGGGGGGGGGGGGCTCAAGTAATCCCAGGGGGTGCCAGGCTCTGCCAAGAGAAGCATTATGCTGATAAAAGGGCTTTGTTTTAAGCTGAAAAAATATGAGCTGCAGTAAACCGCTCTTTAATGGGCCATCACTAACACATTTTGTTATTTATATCCAAGCAGGGAGTATGTATCAAAAGAGGGGGACTCCAAACACTCTTCAACTTCCACCCCACCCCAACTTCTAATAATTACACTGTGAATACATGTACACGTTGGTAATGCCTGCATGGCCAGAATAGTATGTTTGCCATCATGTATTTGAGTGCATTATTAAAACAGTAACAGAACTTAATTGCAATGTTTAAATGAGTTGAAATATTTAAACATTGCTAATTTAATAGAATAATTGCAAGGGGGCCTCGATAAATTTATTTTTGCACTGGGGTGGGCGCGGCATTAAAGAGTTTGAAGATCACTGCCCTGGAGTGAATAGAAATGTGGCATGTTGATATGGGTTGGCATAAGGAGATCTGCTGTTCCTGTCAGTCCACCCATCACCAGAGAGCCTTGATGTTCAGACATCTTTGTATAGCAAACAAAACTCAGGCTCATTTCCCCCACCAGCCGAGGTGAGGATAGTGACAGATGCATCCACCCTTAGATGAGGTGCTCATCTGGAGAGAATGGAGATCAGAGGCCTCTGATCTTCAGAGGAGCAGGTATTTCACATCAACCTGCTTGAAATGATAGGGATTCAGCTAGCGCACAAGGCCTTTCACCATTCCCTTTGTGGTCAATCTCTCCAGATCTTGACAATACAACTGGGATGAGGTATGCCAACAAGCAGGAAGGAGTATGGTCTCACTTTCTGTGTCAGAAAGTGCTGAGGCAGCGGGTGCATCAGCATGGGATCTGGCTAGTCACAATCTAGTCATTTCTCTGAACACTAACAGGGCCAACAGGCTGGGCCAGAGTCACCTTCATTGCGCCGGATTGATCTAGAAGGGTGGGATATGCAGACCTGAGCCTTTTCCCATGTCCCCCCAAATCTGCTTTCCACTCAGAGTGGACCTTCTCTCCCAAATGAAGAGACAGGTTCTGCACTGCTACCTCTAATGCCACTACCTTCATGCTTGCAGATTGAGTGGGTACACCAGAGCTCCTTCCACTCAGAAGTAGCTGACTTGATCCATGTAGCTCTTCATCCCACCATCAGGTTAGTCTACTCTGAGAAGTGGAATACATTTGTCACTTGGTATACTGAGTAGGATGTTGACTCCTTGAAAGCCCACCTTTCTGAGCTACTTCGGTTTGTGCTTTCACTATCCTAGTGGGCTGTGCAGTGGATGCTATCAAGGGGTGCATGGCAGCCTTATCAGCATTCCTATGCCTTCCAGACAAGCTATCCCTCTTTAAGGCACCAGTAGTGGATGGATTTGTGAAGAGGGTGGTAAATCTGTACCCATCCACTCTATTTGTTATGCCCCAATAAAAGTAGTTTTAATTTTTTTGATGGGCATTCCATTTGAGCCCCTTCACAGTTGTCAGCTGCACTTCATATCATTTAAAACTGTTTTTCTGGTTGCAGTTTACCTCACCACAAAGTCTCATTAAATTACAAGCATGGGCATCAGCCCACTGTTCACATCCTTCTTTCTGAATAAGCTAGTCCTTAGGATAAAGTAGATGATCTTTCCTAAGGGAGTAACCACCTTTCTCCTGGAGCAGTCAATTATGCTCCCTTGTTCCAGCCTCTAAGCCATCTTCCAAGAAGGCGCAGGAGAGACTGGCCGGTTAGGACCCAAAACAGGCTGTTCGCTTTTACATCACACTAAAAACTTCAGGTCAGATGACCAGTTTTTTTGTAGGATCCAGTGGCAACAAGAAGGGTAAGGCAGTGCAGAAGATAACCTTGTCACGCTGGATAATTATGTGCATCAAAATAGGATATGCCCTTGTGAAGAAGGTCCTGAGGCTACCTGAGTGATTTTGCACCCATTTCACCAAGGTGAAATCTTCTACCTCAACTTTAGCCAGGGGCATTCCAGTTGCTGAGCTGTGCCAAGCGGAGACATGGACTATTGTTTGGACTTAAAGGAGACACAGGATAGCCATGTTGCACATTATGTTCTCCAAGATGTTTTGGTTTAACCATTCCTTCAGACTTGTGTCGAGAGATGGCAATGCTTGGGAATCTATTCAACAAGTGAGGAATCTATAGGTAGAAGTATCCACCAGAAGAAACAGTTTCTTACCTTTGGTAACTATCTTTCTGGTGCAAAATCTCTTGTCCTGTAGAGTCCTCACCAATCCCACCATTCTCTCCATTCGGAAGGACAATCGTCGGTCTCTGTAAAAAGATGGCAATCTAGATTGTAGCAGTGCACTGATACTAAAAATGATGTAATTTCCTCACCTCTGTCTTGAAAGGTAACTGAACTAATGATATGGTGCTGTGGTGGGTGCTATATAGCTCCAGTGATACCAGCATTACCTTGAATCCAGCACAGTAGTGGAGCCAGCACACCCTACTGGTGCAGGAGAGCTATCTCAGACGTTTCCGGATCCAGTCTGGCACCTGAGAAATTCAACAATAAGGAATTTACAGGTAGAGAGTATCCACCAAGAAGATAGTTTTCGAAGGTAAGTACATTTTTCTTCTCGCACATCACCACAATGGTCATTTGGTGCTGCCAGGGCTTAGGAAGTCACCCTTTGAGCTCATTCACAAATTTTCCCTCAGATACTTCACACTCAAGACAGCATTCCTAGGAGGGATCACAATGCTACAGATAGTAAAAAGAGTTGCAGGCACTCCCAGTACAGGAACCATACATAACCATAAGCAGAGTTAAGCTTGCCATGCAAATACATCCTAAATTCCTGCCAAAGGTGGTATCACCATTCCACATCATCCAGGCCGTATCCCTCCTGGCATACTTCCGGAAGCAGAGTAACACAGCAGAAAAAGTACAACATACATTAGATGTAAGTAGGACGGCAATGTACTAAATGTAGGAAACTCATAACATCAGAAAGTCCACATAGTCTTTCATGGGACATTTCCACATGCACTGGGTACGGCTGTGACCAAGAACACAATTGCCAAATAGATAGTAAAGACCACCAAGTACTGCTATTAAAAAACCAACAAAACCTCGGAGATAATACCTAGGACCATTCTACCAAGAATAGGATGATCTCACTAGAATTTATGGCTAATGTCTACTACAGGGCATCTGCAAAGTGGCCACATAACCTTTCAGAATACACATTCATGAGACAGTATTGAATAGACATAGAAACACACAAGGAGGTACCTAGTAGGACAATCCTTACTGAAACACCTGTTCTCCTCTACTCCACATCAACCCCTCCCTCCCCCACGCAGGCGAGGTAACATTGCTACAAATTCTATGCTCAACATGCAAACCTACGAGCGATTTCAAGCTGCAAAAGAAGCCAGTTACCTATAATAGATCTAGACAGAGCAGTAAGGGGTAAAAGCTGGGGACCACGCACTGTATAGTGGCTTAACTTTAAAGTTAGCAATTGTCAGAATTCTAGAGTGGGCAGGACCACTTTTGCCCACAAAAAAAATAAATCAGGGAGGACACATAAGGGTAGGCAGTTGAAGCAAACTTTGATAATTTCATTTGATTCATTTATTAAGCAAGATTCTAGGCATTTTCTTTTTTATGCACGCCAGCCAACATGTGTTTCGCAGCACGCAAGCCTCTGGCTTTTTCAAGGCTGTATAAAGTGATTGTTAAGAATTACATTCCTAATGATTTACAATAATAGTGACAAATATAATAGACATGCCACAATAAGCAAGACAATTAAGATCAAATAAAAATACATGAAAATGGGAGGGGGACTGGAAAAATCTGAAAACAAAAAAGAAACAAACAAAATTACCCTTACTAAGCATTCTTAAAGTAAGTAAACAATACATTCAAATTTAGTGTTAATATTTTCATGATGATTCACTACACATTATGCCGGTAGTGTTACTGAGTCAAACAAAAAGTATAATTCAGTGGTTTACCTGTGTATATGAAGGTGAGAATCCGAAACGTAGTTATGACAAGTGCGCAAAGATAGATACGTCTAAAATAGCATGAGACCCTGTTAGTTTTAAAGAACAAACAAAGGAGACAATGAAGAAAGGTAGTAATCTGATTTTATCATACCTAAATAGGTTTTAAAAGATGTCGCCGCAGAGCTATAGGTACACAGTAAGCGGAAAGGATAATCCAGGTTTTAAATGGTTTGTCTAGGAAAAGAAGGTGAGCATTTTTACTATAAAGGTCATTGATGGAACAGCAAAAAGGGAAAATATTGTGAAGGCATGCCATGGTACTCATACCCCAAGGCCTATATCGTCATGTCCTGGAGGTGTGTCTTGCTAAGAGAAAAAGAAGGGGGCTGAGCTGAAAGCAACGGAGACACCTAGGCGGCGTACAAAGATAGGACAAACAGGCCTTGATATACATGGGTAAACCACTGAATTATACCTTTTTCTGTTTTTTGCTACATGAAATAGCATGATTTGTAGTGGATCATCACGAAAATATTAACATTTAGGCCCAGGTTCTGATATGTGTCATATGTGACAAGGACAGAGCAGGAGAACGCCACATTCACATGGAAATGGCACTCTCCTCCCCTCTCAATAGCGTTTGTGCTGATTTCAGATGACGTGCGCCGCGCACACACCTTAGCGCCATAGTCCTAGGGTGTGTGCGTGGGTCCAGCATAGGTTTTATACATGAAGGGTACTCTTCCTGTACAAAATACTATGCCTAGACAAGTGCAAGTGCTTTTGCCACTTTGTGTGTGTGCTGTATGGTGCAGCACACATGCAAAGTTGTAAAAGCAGGAAGAAATTACAACACTTCTCGGTTTTGCGCCTGCCTTTCAGAGGAGTTTATTTTTGGCGCTAAACCCTTTCTTCTGATGCTTCAGAATAGGGTTTAGAGTCAAAAAGCATGGGTCATAGTACGGGTATGCCCATGTACCACCCATATAATGCCCCTTGATGCAAAGTAACGCAAAGCAGCTTTTCGCACTGCTTTGCATTACTTTGCCACTCAAACCAATGCAAATACCTGTTTGCGTTGGTTGGTGAATGCCCAAAAAAGTTTAGCATCTGGTTAGCGTTAAAAAAGCAAAGCTAAACCGACGCTAAAATTTGAGAATTTGGGCCTAAATTTGCATGCATTGTTTACTTAGTTTAAGAATATTTAATAAGTGGAATTTTTTTTTTTTTTTTTTTTTTTCCCCACTCTCTCCCCTTTTCATGTATGTTTATTCGACCCTAATTGTATTGCTTATTATGGTATTTGTCACTACTATTATAAATCAATATGAATGTAATTCTTTACAGTCACTAAACACAGCCTTGAAAAAAAACGCCTGCATGCTACATAAGGCGCGAAATACTTGTTGGCTGGCATATATAAATAAAGAAATGTTTAGAATCAATCAAATGAAATTATCACAGTCTACAGACTGACTTGGAATTAAAATTTGCTTCAACTGATTACCTTAAATATACCCTACCAGTTACCTATGATAATTGTTTTGCAGCTTGTAGCTCTTCTATGTTCACATGATCCTCCCACATCCCCTGTGAAGGGTGTAGTGAAGGAAAAGGAAAAAAAGATTCTAAGATGGTGGTCACATAGGGGCATTGTGGACTTACAGTCCATACCATATTCAGGCTTTGCCTATGGTAATGCTCACTATGAGTAGAAAAAACGTTTTATTGTTATTCAGCACTTCTGGATCAAACCACTGGATGGCAGAATTATGCACAGCATGTGAATCCAGAAGAGGTTAAAGCAATAAAAATTACAAGCAAATGGTATCTTGTTTATTAATGACCATGTGAATACTCGTCTGGACGTTGGAGTGTGTATGCAGTGTGTGATGACACTTCAGTAGAGAGTCTTTTTGGGCACAGAACTGAACCTTGATTTTTAGATATCAGACATATGTTGTAGGAGTGTGGTATGATCTGTTTGTACGTGATTGATTGTGACGACTTGTGGTTTGTCTTGAGATACTGTGGATTCTAAAACATCTCTCTAATCAGAGCCTGCAAGTATGATGTTAAGTAGTGCTGGTGAGAGGGAGAAGTCCATTCTTAAGGGAAAAAAGGATTATATGAAAAACGGGGTGCAATAGGACAAATTTGGAATTATTGCTACTTCATAGAGAAGGTACTTAGTACAGTATACTTAAGCATGCATGCAAGAAAAACATTAAAGTCCTTGTGCTTTTTAAGGTTGAAGATCTGAGACATTCAGCTGCTAGGACAGGTATATCCCCTACACTGGCATAACGGTGTGTGCCCCTTTCCTGTGAACCTGACTTGGTCCAAGTGTCACACTTACTTAGTGTTTGTGAAGGATTGTCCCTGGCTATATGAGAGCCAGGAACTGTTCTGTGACCTGTAGTGGAGTACCAAGCATGCAGGAGGCAGTGGACTACTCTCCCTTTCTTGGCCGTAAACACAAAGTAGTGATGGCAGCCTACTGTGTTTTTTAATCTTTAGTGTAACCAGATCTTTTCATCTGTGTTATTGACTGATCGTGTGTAAGGTTCCATTCTTATGTGAAACCCATATCATTAAGCTGACATCCTATGTGCAGGTTAAGTCACGTGCCTGTGACATGGAATGGAGTAGGACTTTTTGTGCGAGTCTGAGTATTGTAGCCTGTGGGATTCATTTGTAATGTCCCTGGTTGTAGCATGGCACAATATGGAGGATGAGGATAGCTTCCCCAGAAGGTTTGTTGCCTGCATTCTTGTTGCTGTAGGGTGACAAATTCCATGAAGGGCTGAGTCGGCGATGAAGCAAGTGGGGAAGGACTCTATATTGGCACAGTTCATGGGGATGCAAGCACAGAGACTGGACTGAATAAAGCACCATGCATTTCTGAGCACGGAGATAGCCATGTTGTCAACATTCGATATCTATGAGCCCTTCTCTCTCCCGGCTCCTCTGAAATAAGGGGAGAAACAAAACTGGGCAGAATTATGCAATGAACTTGAAAACTGGTGCCCCGTTTGCTGGAGAAACCAGTGCAGAGTACTCAGCTGAAAGGACTGACCTTCTGTGCAGTTGGGAGAGGCAGAGAATTTCCTACCTGAGTCTTGTGAAATGATGGCCTCTGTATGCAGTGAGGCACAGGCATGGCTGAAGCTGAGCTGGAGGGCCAAGGAGCTCGTGGTGGTGCACCGTCAGAGGTGCAATGAGCCACCTGGACTGTCAAATACGCAGGGGGCGACCCAGATGTAGCGAACATGCACCCTCTAACCAGGCGTGGCCAGAGGCTATAAATAAAAGGATTGCAGAATGCACTGGTTTTTTTTGCGGCCACACCTCACCTCCGGTGTGGTGTGCCTGTTAGTACCACATCATGATTGTTCGGCGTAGGCCTACCTTCCGTGCTGGTCATATTCCAGAGGCCTGCAACAAGAGGCAAGAGGGGAGTGAAGTTAAACCAAGGCCCAAAGCGGTCATGGCGCCATACTAGGCAAGAGGAGGCTCTGGCCTGTAAAAAACCTAAACTGATAGATTGGTGGCAAGAGGCAATAACAAGGGGGTGAGGGGCTTCCTCTGCAATAGAACAGCTTACTGTTCTGTCTGTGGGGACTCTGATGAAAAATTTAGTTGACCTTCGCATAGAAGCTGTGGAACTCTGGCACCTCTGGAAGCCTGACAGGAACAGTGAGCGACTAATCACTCACGATTAAATAACTCCGGCTGCGCGAAACTAAGCACATCAATAAAAGACGCCTCAATATGCACAACCTCATATGCAACTCATATGAGTATCAGACTCGTTCATAAAGCCCAAGAGCACAATTGTACGTTAGTCTTTCATTCATCCCAGCAAGAACGATCAATCAGAAAGAATACTGTGGCACGCTCATTTTTAATTTACCATCCAGATCGGCATCCTCCCCCCTTCTGGGGACCCTCCAGTGGCTGCCTATACCCAAGACAATTGTCGTCAAAGTATGCTGCTTAATCCATGAAGCGTTGAATGAAAAGGCCACGCTATATAACCTGTAGACTCGCACAGCAGCTCCCCAGTAGACCTTTAAGATCTGTGGGTAAAGCGCTGCTCTCAGTGCCTGGGATTAGGGAGGTTAGGTCCGGTGGTAGAGCCTTTTCAGATCTGGCTCCTCTTTACTGGAACGAGCTTCCTCTGCATATCCCGCAGTGCACCGACCACCTTAAATCCAGGAAGCTCCTGAGAACGGTGCTGTTCAAGGCGCAACTGCATGTTGTCCGGATGGTGATCATTCGGTGCCGAGATACCCCTCCCGGGGCGAGTAGAGCGGGATGTAAGCATAGTTAACGTAACATAACAAAAGCGCCCAAAACTCTATGATTGTAGCACTTTACCTTATCACAAACCATTCCAAGAACGAATTGAGTGCACGAACCCACGAACCAAATACATGCAAGAGTAACAAAGGGCTGCGATCTATGCTGCAATCAGGGTCCCCTCACTTTATTTGTATGTCTACTCGACTCAACCTTGCATCTGAGTCTAATTATTAACTATGAATGGTAATGATACCCTCATATTACAACCAGTTAAGCAACACGCTACTCTGTGCTGTGTGATGTATTCTGCACATAGCCACCCATTCCATTCGACCTCTTTTAGAACACCCTGGAGAGTACTTCTCTAGCCAGATAGACTGGGAAGTCAGGCCTAGAACTCAAAGGTAAAAGGCATCCCAGAGATCTAAACATCAAAAGCTTTTATTGCTGCCTGTATTCCTATTAATACAGGCAAACATTACTATGTGAGTGAGTCGACCTATCCATGTATAAATACTTAAATCCATAGTACAAGGTAAGTGATTATATTGCCGCGTAAATCAAACTCCCCCCGCCCCGATTCCATATTTACATACCCACTTCTGTATCCTCTAACTCGTCCTTTCACTTGGAACAACCATATTGTCCTATTAACCTGGACGATGTATGATCATTTAAGACATACAAAACCCAGGCCGCTGCAAACCTATCTTTGAATGTCAATGGACTACGCAACTTCGTGAAACACAGCAAATCTTACTGTAGTATAATAATAGAAAGGCTGACATAGCCCTCCTACAGGAGACTCACTTTGCAAACAGAGAAGCTAAGATGCGACTTGGTGGGAAGTGTGATTGGAAGGTCATGGTGGGTGATGGTGCTATGTTTTCCAGGATAAACACTTTTGCATTCAATAGGAAAAGGGAGGGGCGGTCCTGTCAATTGACCAGACAGGCACCTTAAAATCAGGGCAAGTAGGTGGGTGAAACCTGAGTAGTCTCGCAGGTTGGAGAGCAACCTTAGGTAAGCACAATGGGGAGGACTAGGAGGTGAAAATGCATCAAAATAGGCATGGATCCGTACAATTGTGACCTAAACTGGACCCTAAAACAAGTATTACATTTCAAATCTGGTTTTATCACATATTAGGATAGTAATGTTGAGTGGTTAAATTGTAAAATGAAACAAAGAGTTTAAGTAAGAACTGAACTGACTAAACCCAGATATTGTCACCTTAAGGATATCCTGCAATCATTTGGTGTCAGTCGAATCACTGATTGTGTAACAATCCTGGTACCAGTGACTCTGCATTGTTTTTGTGACCCTCACACACCTTATTGGTGTCATGCTTCATCATTGGGTCTCATCCTGGTTCCTGTAAACCAGGATAGGCTCCATCATATTCCAGAGAGCCCTTTTGATATGTATCTCTTGACAGGGTCTATTGTAGTATAGCTAAAAATACCTAGCGGTCTCCAAGGTATCCATTTATTCTGGTGCCTCTGGTATGGTTAAAAACAAGTACTTCTTGGGCTTCGGGATAATGTACAACATCTTTATATACCACTAATCAGTTGACATGTTTCCGCCCTTCATGGTGAGGCCATTATGGGTGATGGGTTTTTGTCAGGACCTATATGTATATACCCCACATACTATTAGTCTCTAGATCCTATTTGGTCAGTGTCAATGTAAACAAAGAAAACATGTAACATTGAACAAACGTGCCAGGCCTTCTTGCCTGGGCTTCCTATCAGGGCACTTTTTAATGCCTGTATACAACTGTGAAAGGTAGTAATGGCAAATAAAATGCACCCCTTTGTTGTGTCCAAGTTGATCTATGAGTAAGTCTACTCAGAATGGTGCTCAGTCATCAATTGCCCTACTACCCTAAGGCAAATAATTTTTATGTATAGAAATATACACAATTTACAGAAAAACAGCTAAGACCACAGCACTCACAACACAAATATTTATAAACACGAATGTAAAATCTGATGTGGGAGATCCGTAGGTGTATAGTACAGTAGTCTTCTTGGTATTCAAAAAAATAATTTATTTGGATCAACAAATACTTGGAGTATATATGTGTTCATGTACAGCTAACACGTGTTTAGTCACACAGTGACTTTTTCAAGGCTAGCCTGTAGATGAAACAACATGTCCATCTAGAAAATGGTGTGAAAACACTGTAACGGGAGCAGAGAGAAAGAAAACCAACTGTTTCCCACTTAGGCGAGTGAAGGAGTAAGGTGTACAGGTGATTCAGAGTAATAGTAACTGTGAGTATGTATCATCCGTGCATGAAATAGAAAGTCGTCAAAGGATCAGACACGGGACCATGGTAAGTCCTGCGCGTATGAAGTAAACGCACCCCGGAGCTGGACGGAGTATCGATTGCTGTGTCTTTTTAATGCCTGTGTTAAGAAAGCAAAAAGATGGCATACAAAACAAACAGACTCCTACCACAGTCAAATCATGTTTGTATGTGGTGACAGAACATGTGACATAACACGCATTTTGCACGCTAGTGTACAGGTACTGCATAGGTGAAACAGCATGAGGTAGTTCAGTATGCAATCTCATCATCATGCACACACATAAAAATAGACATTACGTGGTTGCAATTGTAGTGTTTTCACCGCACATAAAATTTGGGTAGTGAAGAAATAAAAGTTGCACACTGGTAGAAAAACGGTCCTTACCGTTAGCGGTATATTTCCATACCCCGCTGGGACAGGCAAGGACACGTCCCTATAGTCAAACTCTATAGAAAAGACACAGTTAGTTTATGTCTCCCTTACTAGTTACCTGAGCGTAGTTGGTATTTCGTCGATGCTCACCACTCCAAGGGCGCTGCCAGTAACCTAAATTTGACCCACATGGTTGTAAGATACCCTTGGCACCATATGGTTGTAGGATGCGCTTAAGGTGACAGTTACAGATTCTTACAAATATCTCTCACCCTTACTCAGAGTAAGGATCTGGGTACATATTCATGATACGGTTAAACCAGATATTGCCTGCCTACAAGAAACCCACCTACCAAAAACAGATAAGTTACTATATAAAACAGTCAGTGCTAAACATATTTACAACAACTCTATTAATGCAGCTATCAAATGTACCTCAGTCCACTTTTTCAAAACTCACTTCTAGATTATTCATAATAGGGCGGACCCTGGTGGGAGGTGAGTGAGAGTTACATTCAGAATTTATGCAATCTTATTAAATCTATGTTCTGTTTATGGAGCAAATAAAGACGATTGCATGTTTTTTTACCAAAATACATGAACTCCTTTTGAATGAACCTGGGAAACGCATAATTTTAGGAGATTTTAATTGCATATAATCCCTAACTTTATAACACACACGTAAATACCCACATTCGCATGCCCAGAACCAGGAATAGATCATTTGGATCAGCTTGATCCTTTGAGATGGAGCCATTCCCTTAAAGAAACTTTCTCTTTCTATTTCTCAGCCCATCAACCATGTTCAAGAATTATTATTTTCTTAGCAAGCAAAGGGTACCTTAGTCTAATATTTCTTTCAACCTGATATGGTTTTCAGTCCCCACGCCCATATTCTAGGATTTAGAAATCCCTACTGGAATGACCACAATTCAGATGTGGATGTTTTCCAAGTACCTACTACAGGAACAACAAATACATAACAGGACTTAAGGCCTAGGTGACAGAATATATTTCAGTCAATAAAGGGACAACTAGTACTAGGTCTATGTAGGATACTCTGAAAGAAATCATTTGTGGAATTAACCTAGCGCTGGTAAAACATACTTGATGACTAAGACAAGCAGGTGAGAACCACTTTAGAAATAAACCTGACAATCTAGAGAGGGTAAATGTTCAATTAGTTTTAGGTTTAGAAAAGCAACAATTAGCAGTATGGCAGGAGATATTAAAACACGGTCCCTAATAAAAATATTATCTAACCAAACTCACACACTACTGATTAGGAAATATAGATATCTTCAACTGGAGCAGGGGATAAGATGGGTACCCTAATGCCCACACAAGCACAGGCAGAAACCACAGTCTGAAGAGTTCTAGAAATAAAAATGGCCAAAAATATCCATTGTAGACCCGTTGGGTACAGCTGAAAAATTCCGCGGGGTTTATAAAGAACTGTACATTCTAAGACTTACCATATTAACATTAAGATGTTATTAGACCCCCAAATGCTACTTAGTCTTTCCATATAGTACTAGGCAGAGCTAATTAGCACCATTACTTTCAAAGTCAGCATCATTAGGTAAGGATTCAGGAGAAGATGTAATATTGACAGAAATATATTAGATACTAGCCCCTCTGATAATTACATTATTTTTACAGCTTGTGTAGGAAGTTGGCTCAGTGTATAAACTATCTCAAAGTAAGAGATAGTGTGCACAGAGTCCAAGGGTTCCCCTCAGAGGTAACATAGTGGCAAAATTAGATAATTCTAATGCTCTATTTTGTGGTAGTGTGGTCGAGCAGTAAGCTTATCAGAGGGTAGTGTTAAGCATTTGTTGTATACACACAGGCAATAAATGAGGAACACACACTCAAATACTTATCTCCAGGCCAATAGTTTGTATAAAGAAAAATATATTTTCTTAATTTATTTTAGAACCAAAAGTTCAAGATTTGAAGTAAATACATCAAATGCAAGGTACTCCACACAGGTAAGTTAGGAACTTTGAATTAGAGCAGTAATATACACAGTTTTAGTTAAAATGGCAATAAGCTATTTTAAAAGTGGACACTGCAAAAATCAACAGTTCCTGGGGAAGGTAAGTAGTGGTTAGTTTGTCAGGTAAGTAAGGCACTTACAAGTTTAAGTTCCTGGGCATAGGCAGCCCACCGTTGGGGGTTCAAGGCAACCCCAAAGTTACCACACCAGCACCACAGGGCCGGTCAGGTGCAGAGGTCAAAGAGGAGCCCAAAACACATAGGGGCCTATGAAGAACAGGGGTGCTCCGGTTCCAGTCTGCCAGCAGGTAAGTACCTGCATCCTCGGAGGGCAGACCGGGGGGGGTGGTTTTGTAGAGCACTGGGGCGGGGGGACAAGTAGGCACACAAAACACACCCTCAGCGGCACAGGGGTGGCCGGATGCAATTTGCAAAGCAGGCATCAGGTTTGTGATAGAAATCGATGGAGGGGCCTGGGGGTCACTCTAGTGGTGCAGGCAGGGCACAGGGGGGCTTCTCGGACCAGCCACCGACTGGACTAGGCAGAGGGTCGCCTGGTGGTCACTCCTGCACTGAAGTTCGGTTCCTTCTGGTCCTGGGGGCTGCGGGTGCAGTGCTTGGTCCAGGCGTTGGGTTCCTTGTTACAGGCAGTCGAGTCAGGGGGAGCTTCTCGATTCTCTCCGCATGCGTCATTGTGGGAGTCCAGGGGGATCGTCTTGGGTTACTCACGAGGTTGCAGTCGCCTGGGAGTCCTCCCTGTAGTGTTGGTTCTCTGGTGCTCGAGCCGTGGGCGTCGGGTGCAGACGGTGAAGTCTCACTCTTCCGGCGGGAAGAGTGAGGTCTTTAAGAGTTGCAAGAAAGTTGCAAAGTTGTTGCTGTTTTTGAACAGAGCCGCTGTTCACTGGAGTTTCTTGGTCCTTTGGTTCAGGGCAGTCCTGAGAGGCTTCAGAGGTCGCTGGTCCCCGTCGGATGAGTCGCTGTGCAGGTTCTTTGAGTCTGGGGACAAGCCGGTAGGGCTGGGGGCCAAAGCAGTTGTCGTCTCTGTCGTCTCTGCAGGGCTTTCAGGTCAGCAGTCCTTCTTCTTGTTTCAGGTTGCAGGAATCTGATTTCCTGGATTCTAGGTCGCCTCTAAATACTAGATTTAGGGATGTGTTTAGGTCAGGAGGGCAGTATCCAAATGGCTACACCCTCTTTGTGCCTCCTCCCTGAGGGGAGGGGGCACATCCCTAATCCTATTGGGGGAATCCTCCAAAACCAAGATGGAGGATTTCTAAAGGCAGGGGTCACCTCAGCTCAGAGCACCTTAGGGGCTGTCCTGACTGGTGGGTGACTCCTCCTTGTTTTTCTCATTATCTCCTCTGGACTTGCCACCAAAGGTGGGGGCTGTGTCCAGAGGGGCGGGCATCTACACTAGCTGGGATGCCCTGGGGTGCTGTAACAAAAGGCATGAGCCTTTGAGGGTCACCGCCAGGTGTTACAGTTGAAAAGCACCTCCACCCAGTGCAGGCTTTGTTTCTGTCCTTAGAGAGCACAAAGGCTCTCACCCCAGGGGACAGAAACTCATCTCAGTGGCAGGCTGGCACTGACCAGTCAGTCCCGCACTGAAGGATTGGGTAAATTACAGGGGACATCATCTAAGATACCCTCTGTGTGCATTTTGTAATAAATCCAACACTGGCATCAGTGGGGGTTTATTATTCTGAGAAGTTTGATACCAAACTTCCCAGTATTCAGTGTAGCCATTATGGAGCTGTGGATTTCGTTTTGACAAACTCCCAGGCTATATACTTAATATGGCCACACTGTAATTACAATGTCTAAGAATAGACTTAGACTCTGTAGGGGCATATTGCTCATGCAGCTATGCCCTTACCTGGGGTATAGTGCACCCTGCCTTAGGCCTGTAAGGCCTGCTAGAGGGGTGACTTACATATGCCACAGGTAGTATTTTGTGGGCTTAGCATCCTGAGGGGGATGCCTTGTCGACTTTGCCTTTTTCTCCCCACCAACACACAAAATCTGCAATGGCAGTGTGCATGTGCTAGGTGAAGGGTCCCTTAGGGTGGCACAACACATGCTGCAGCCCTTAGGGACCTTCCCTGGTCACAGGGCCCTTGGTACCACTGGTACCTTTTACAAGGGACTTATCTGTTTGCCAGGGGCGTGCCAACTGTGGAAACAATGGTACATTTTTAGTGAAAGAACACTGGTTCTGGGGCCTGGTTAGCAGGGTCCCTGCACACTTCTCCGTCAAGTCAGCATCAATATCAGCCAAAAAGTGGGGGGTAACTGCAACAGGGAGCCATTTTCTTACAGCTTGTCAATGAAATCAGGCAAGAAAGATCTTCACTGTAATAGTGGAGTCATGTTTACCTTATTATGATCTGTAAAAAAGATAAACACACAAAGCTTATAGGATCATACCATCATATGTCATTGCTCTGTGCCAATTACAAAATATATACCAGAATTATCACAAGTAGAAAAAATACCTTCTTGATTTCCCCCGGCAGTATGGTTTTGTCCCTGGGAGATATTCTACAGCAAGTTCCAACCTATCAGAAATCCTGATAGACTGATCTAAAACTACACAACATCATTTAGCTTTTATAGTCTTTGGTGCCGAGAAGGCCTTCAAGGGCTGGAATGGCCCCTTCTCTGGGGATTATGCAACAGCTAGGCTTTCATCCACTTCTCATCAAGGCAGTTCAGGAAATTTATCACCACTATTGGTTAATGGACCAGAGGTAACCGTCAAGGGTGCCCATTATCACCGTGCCTTGACACACTGTATATGTAGTTATTGAACAAAATGCTAATAGACAGTCTGAGACAGTCCGGGTATAGAAACTCCCTAGACTGGAAATCAAATTAATTGCATATGCATTCGACATCAGCTGCCCCTAGCCCACAGCAAACACCATCAGTAGTCCAAGAAATAGCCTCTGACTTCAGCACCTTTTCAGGACACAAGCTCAATATGAAAAATACAGTGCACATTTGTATAGGTACTATGGACCACATCGCCACAAATTCATGCTGAGTATGAGATATTTAGGAGTCAGGCTAGCTACTAAATATGATGAGCTCTACCATGTCAATTATAAGCAAATCCCTAGGCAGATCCCGCAGATGTTCAATTAGTGGGAAGGGTTTCCAATCGCAATGCTAGGGAAAGTAAATATTATTAAAATTATATTCCTTAACAAAGTACTATATTTATTTATATACCTTCCAATATATCTCCCTTCAAACAAATGGATGATCTATTTACAGCCTTTATTTGGGCCTAGAGGAAACCGTATAAGGCAGTGAGATTTCTACAATTACCATGCGATCAGGGGTTGGGCAATACCTAACTTTTAGCTTTACTATTGGGGTTTATTATGCATAAGGAGTTACTAAACGTATTTATGGAGCAAGTTTACAACTCTACTTTCATTGCAGAAATACTGAAACCACTGCTTAATTTATTTTTGTTTTTATTTTCATACCCCAAACTTCATCCTAAATCATGAAAAATAAGAATCTTAGAGATTTGGGTTATATATAGGAGGACATAGCTAAACACGTATAAGTACTGAAAATTCATGGATATACTTTCTTCAGGGAGCTTTTAGGCATTCAAACAGAGTTATCCAAAATCTCCCTCTGGGGCAATATTCAGTTTGTACGTCAGCTATTTTCTAATGGTGTGCTCAAACCTTCTAAGGTAATGAGGGAAGAGTTCCATATTCCATCCAGGCAATTCTTTTAAGATTTACAGATTAGGGTCTTACTGATGAAGTAAAGACCTGGTGTTTGATTGCCTTCTTAAGATATGCAATACCCTGCTGGATCATAATCCACAAAGAATGGCAGCTTACAATGAGAGCTTTTTGGAACAATTATTGGATCAATTAACTCTATGGGCTAAGAAATAGTCTCAGCGGTTGCTAACGTCGATCACTCAAGAAATAGAATCCATCCACATAAGCATGAATGCTTGCATATTAGCTAAATACCGCCTGCAGCACTATTAAACATGTTAGACTTTTAAATCACACCAGCTAAGCTGAGCAAGTAGTTTACTGCAAAAGACACAGAGGCCCATATTTATACTTTTTTAGCGCCGCATTTGCGTCATTTTTTTATGCAAAAGCGGCGCACACTTACAAAATACAATTGTATTTTGTAAGTTTGCGCCGCTGTTGCGTCAAAAAGCAGAGCAAATGCGCCGCTAACAAAGTGTACATTTTGGCCAGAATGTCCCAGATGCAAGTAAGAAGAAGCAATTAGGCTACATATGCTTGCAACATGCCCTTTAACTACTTCCTTTGAGAAGACATGCTAGCTAAAATTGCAAGTGGCATAGGTGACAACAATAATTATGACCCAGACCTTAATTATGATGGGATTCAGCAAGGACATTAATCATTGATTTACTTTCGTAGACATATTGGTAGCACTCTTACATATTGCACGCACCTGTAAGAGCAGTGTCCAGCATGAGGTCTCGGCATCGGTCTAGGGAGTTGTTGATATTTATAATTTTGAAACTTAGTGTAATGCAAGCAAATCTTCTAAAGGACTCAGCTATGGAAGGGGTGTCATGCAGGTTAATGTTGTGATCTAATTAAGTCACAAAGCCCCAACAAAGAATGAATTCACCCCATGGACAGTTGTTGTTCAAATCAAGTGTGGATCCTGATGATACTTGGGGTATATACCTTGCTATTATGTTTTTGTATTTTGATGAACCTGCCACAAAATACAAAAAAAAACAATAAATGGAGAGACAACACTGGATGAGATTAGTGAGGCGATCTCAGCTCTTTCTACTTAAAGATCGCCTGGTGAAGACAGCTTCCCAGAAGAATCATTTCAAACCTGCAGAAATCAAATTACACCCATGCTAGAGATAGCCTTTAAAGAGGCGGAATCAACTGGCACAGTAAGACATATATCAAACAAGGCAATACACTCACTCATACCCAAAGCTGGAAAAGATGCCCCAGACTGTAGCAGATACAGATTCATTTCACTCAATGTTGGTGTAAAACTCTTAGCCAACATTTTTTCTATTAGACTTTGTAGAGTTGTTCCCTCCCCAAACACCACTCCCAGGTGGAATTGTCTCTGAAAGGTCACCCAGGAGCCACTGAGAACACTGTTTCATTTGCTATGGGAATCTAGAGGCCGTCTGCAGGAATTCATGCCAATTTCACTGGACACCAGGAAGGGGTTTTATCAGGTAGAGTTAAGTTACCTGTCCTGAACTATGAATAGGTTTATTTCAGGCCACAATTTCGTATGCATGCCCAAATGGCTCTATCAGGAACCTGCAGCACAGATCAAATTTGTTAGGTTCCTTTCACACTCTATCCAAATTAAACAAGGACTGAGACCCATTTTTATGCCTGTTTTGTATTAGGAGGTCACAATAGACAATGTAATTAGTGGTTATACATGTATTGTGAAATGCGATCCTTGAATCACCTGGACTATCTAACATTAATATTTATGTATACCTGCTTATTCTGTTAGTGTGTTTTATTTAGTTGTGCTCACTTTTCTCGTACTAGGGTTCCTCTACAGATTAAGATGTACATAACTGTTGCTTGCCATATGTCTCCTATATTATTCCAATTTCTGATTTCACATTGCATTACTTTGGTTACAGGTGTAATGACTAACTTCTATTTGTCAGAAAATAAATAAAAGATCATTGAAAAAAAGAATTTCCATAAAGGCTGTTAGTACGAGTCAGCTGGCTATTTCTTCCGAACCACTGACATTTAGGAGATGATGGGGGTGAAGGGTCCTGGCTGCTGTTTCTGTTGCTCAAGGTGAAGAAATTTCTAGTTCAGGCCTGCCCTATGGTCTCCTTAAGATTACTGCTTCAAAAGGTTGATGACAGCCAGGTGCAGGAAACTCACTCCTCATCGTGCTGCCTGCTATAAGAAGCATCACATTACACAAAGGTAGTGCCCGGAGAGCAGCCTGAGAGGGAGACTTAAAAGAGAACCAACCCAAACCAATTTTGAAGCTTGAGACAATGGATGCACATCCTCTGCCTGGAAAATGTGTATAGAAGTGATCTGCCACTGCCCAAGCGATCACTGTCAGAAGATTTGGCCTGGAGGCTGTGACTACTCCACTGACCACCTCCCCACAGCCGACTTGGAGAGCCACCAATGCTGAGCTGGAGGCTTCTGTAAAAACCCACCTCTCAGAGTGCGTCTTCTGATGCCGTCAGACAAGGCTGCCAGCACAGTGTGCATGGAAGAATCCAAGCTGCAAACGTGGGATGGCACAACAGTATCTGCCACACCTCTGGAATGTTGAGAGCCTTCTTGCAGGTAAACTACAGAGTTTCGCCTGCCAAGGGACATGAGAGAGGCACAAAGGCGTGTCTGACAACCTACTGCACTGGCAAGAGACTTATTTTGTTGCTAAATAAATAATAAAGCGGTGACGTGCTACTTATTGAAACCAATGAGAACATTCGAGGAGACCACCTCATCCTAATCCTGTGTGGACACGCAGAAGGGTGAGGACAGGAGTGGCAACAATCGTGGCCCTCGTGGGAACAGAGGATGATTAGCAGAAAGGGAAGTGGTTGCAGCTCCTCATTACAGAGTACAGTATTCTGTAATCCTGTATGTCATTCATCTACAATGTAGATTTCAGCTGTGAGATTAAATTACTTTCTTTTCCATAAAAAACAAGCACTGGTCTGCACAATACCTTACTTTTTCTGTTGGTTGATTGTTGAGTTCTGAACATTTTCCCACCACAACACCTCACCGAGAAACCTGTGGCTGCTCGCCCTCACTACTCTGAAGGCTAGGTGTTGGAAGGGTTGTACTTTGCCCAGTTTGCAGAGGAGCCATGGTAGGATGCGCCCCAGGACACCAGTGGCAAACACCCGCAACTATCTTGGATGGGGCCCAAAACGCCCCTATTAGTCCAGTGCCAGCCTCTACCAAACACTGCCTGACTGTAATGTATGAGGGCGAGGATATCACATGTTGTATTTGGCTTTGTCATGGGAGGTAATGTGAAAACACTGTATTAGTTGACAGCATAAGTGCATGTTTGCTTGTAGCTTGTATGGTGAACAGGTGAAAGGGGTAGATGTGTAAAAGGTGAAATGTGACGGTGGTGGAATTTCCATTCTCTAAATACTGTTTATCGAGAAGCCTTGGTGATGTGTTAAAATGGTGGGGTAGTGGTCCTTGGATGTTCAGCTGTTACCATAGTCATCTTATCTAATGGTTGTGCTTTCTGTATTCCTTCCAGAGGGCAGCCTACCACGTCTCATATAGTACGTTTCAAGCCAAATGACTGGAATTTCTGTAGTCTTCACCTTGGGGTCATATGGATGATGGCCCTGCAGATGTGACTGGAGGGGAGCATACAGACTATCCTTCAGGATCGAAAGCTTACATTTGTAAGCATAATGATACTTTACTTAATGTTACTCAGTGTGTTCTGTGTAGTCAAAGTAGAAATAATGAGTGAAATTATGGAAAAGTCAAAGAAAAAGAAAAACGTCCTAACCAGGGTTAGTTCTGTGGTTGAGGCGAGATGTTAGTATTTGGACACAGAAATGTCCAAAGACAGTTTTCTGTTTTCCCTTAATTGAATTTTATTTCTATTTGGCTAGACTGGTTGAGGGGACATGTTCTGGCTTCTTCCTATGCTATGCTATCTGTCTTTCCTTTGGCAATATGTATTTCAGGGTTATCCAGCGCTGCTTGTTTCTTCTGGGCCTATGGCAAGTGTTAGTACGTAGGTACTTAGTACTAATATGTTTACTAATACGTTTATTTGCCACTAATCGTTACAACAAAGTACTGCATAGTGGGATTCCTGCAGGAAGTCCTGAAAGGCAGTTGGAGAATTGCATTTTTTAGGACTAACACAGATCAAAAAAGGCGTGAACACATCATAGAGATTAATAATTAAAATATATGTCAACGTCTAACAAAGCTGTTGCCTGCTCCTAGAAACCAACTCACAGCGCTTTATTGGCAATATCACTTTTACAACTGCTATGAGTGCACTTATTAGCAACATATCAAACCGTGCTTGTTCTTTCCGCCTATGTGCACCTGAACATATGTGCAGAGAATACAAGGAGACAGAACATGCACCAAACAGTATATGCAGGTAGCCAGAACCAGATAGAAAACCACAGTCAACCCGGGCAAAAGGGGTCAAAGCAGCCCTACAGTGCAGGCGGCCATGAATAGAATGGACTATGTGGGCGGGGCTGCTCAGCTCTGAGAGCAGTCCCTGGTATGCAGCCTGCCCAGAAAATGCCACCGTGGCAGAATGGTCAATCCGCACTGCAGGCCATTGCGTTAGAGAACATAAAAGTGATTTGTGCAAGTATCTCACATGCCAGGCAGGAGCACAGCATTCTTCATGCTGCTTTCAAATACCTGCTTTGAAATTAACACGCAATCCCAACAGTGTAAAATAAACGTGAAAAGAAGGAAATAAAATATTAATGAAATGACACTGATTAGGCTTGGTACTGTACCTACATTTACCAGCTCTGGACTAGCCTGACTTCATTTACAATGTGAGCTATGCACGCAAATGACCAAAGGCACCCGCTAGGTTATGAAGTTTATTTTCTGCCTCTGCAGTTTTACAGACATAAGATCTGTTCGTGGCCACGAACACTCACAGCCAGGTACGTCTTCAGATCCCTGCTTTAGCCTCTACAAAAGGGGTGGAGCTTTTGATGGGACTCTTCTGTCTGCAACTCGGCAGACAAAGGTTCATAATTAACCTGAAAGGGGGGGCGAAGTGGGTGAAAATGATCGATGGATGGATGGGTGGATTTATGGACTGATGAATGAGTTAAAGGAGGAATGTAAGGGTGAATGAGTAAAATAATGGATGGATGAGTGAAAGGGTGGGTAAATTGATGATGAGAGAAAGGATGGATGGGTAAGTAAAATAATGGATTTATGAGTGAAAGGGTGGATGGATCGATGAGTGAAAGGGTGGACGGATGATGAGAGAAGGGATGGATGGATTGATGAGAGAAAGGATGGATGGGTGAGTAAAAGAATGGATGGGTGAGTAAAAGAATGGATGGATGGATGGAAGGGTGGATGGATATACTGAAAGGATAGATGGCTGAGTGAACGGGTGGATGGATGAATGAGTGAAAGGGAAGGTGGTTGGATGGATGATGGCTAGATCGAGTGAAAGGGTGGATGGAAGGATAAGTGGATAAATGCTTGGATGAAGGAGACAAGAGAGAGCGCTTCTGGGTAGGGCCGCGATGACTTGCTTTGCTTGGAGCCACAAGAGCTTTGCTCAAAGTGGGGGCTATTTTAATTTTCAGGCTACTCCCTGGCCTACAGTATCTTTTCTGGCAGGCTTTTCTCCAATGCCAAGGGAGAGCAGGAAAAGGCCAAGATAATAAACGCAATCCATTTTACATATTCTGAAACAAACAGGGCAAAGTGATACTGGCTTGAAATAACGTAGAGAAGTATTATAATATACCTCCTGTTTTAAGTAGAAAATCTTAATTGGGTCGATTAGTGGCATTTGCCTGAAGAAAATAGCAGTAAAGTAGTTAGTTAAATGCCCAATGTTAACTTTTTATCTGATGCAATTGCAATCAAACCCTTAATGAGGTACAAAAATATCTCCAGTCAAGCATGTTCTTGACGTAAGGTGGCACGAGAATGCCTGAAAGAGGAGTTTCAGTCCTGGAAAATGAAACTGGCAAGGAGGGGAATCAATAACAATATGTCACATGAAAGAACACTTTCAATAAAAGGGTTAAAGGAAAGGACGAGGAGCAAAAAATAAGGAAGTGACAATAAGAATAAACAAGCAAAGGAACATAATAAAACAAACAAATATGTATAAGCACTACAAAAACACAGTGCCAGTGATTTTGTGTGGCACCCGGGGAGTAGCTTTAGGGTGCAACACTCCCTTCCCCCAAATAACTACATTTTGGGCTTGGTAGTTGGGTTCTGGTGCCCTGAGTCGAGTCTGTCATGCCTCTGTCGGTTGTTCTTGCCACCCTAGTTTCACTAAGAGGTTTTAACTTGTTTATTTTTTGGACCAGGAACTTAAACATATATAGGACCAGTTAACCAAAAAGTAACAAATCTGCACCCATAGAAGTAATCCTTGAGTCTTTGCAAAGTTACTGCTTTTTAGAATTTACAAATATTGGCATTGGTGGTCTTGGAAAGCTGTGCCAGTCTCAGGATTTCAGGCAATCAAACACCCAAAGGCTGATGGGTCGAAAGCTTGCAAATACTCTAACCACTGGCAATCCCTGGGGGTAGCATTCAAAATTATTGTTTTTCACCCTCTGTACCACTCTAGAAAGAGGGCCCGATTTAGGATTTCGCAGACAGGGTAAAGACAGACGGGGTGGCAGAGCACTTTACTACCTTTAACCTCACCACCAAATTCAGAGCTGTCTGCCAGCCCGCAGACATCTCTGTAAAAAAAACTCAAAGCCTGCTTTCTTGAATTAGAATTCTCATTAAAAAGGGACTTTAAGGAAAATTCTTCTGTACAAACAGTATATAATGGGAAAATATATACATAGAAAATGTTTAAGACAGCAAACTTTGTGAAGTTGCTAACATTTTGTACCTCTTTACCATATAATCCTGAAATCCTCCATGCTGCTGCCATCAAAGAAGAGATTTATCTTCACTAAAGGGGGGGTTTAGAGAATCAAAAAAAGCTGGACTATTGGATACTAAAATTGGCATAGTGGATGCATTGGCTCTAATTAGTCCATTCTTAGTGGTTTGCATAATGTACCTGTGCATCGCAGAAACTATGTCAACTGCCTTATGGAAACCCATGCTACATTTCTGTAAGAATGGTCCCAGGGAATTGGTAACTGGTTGACTGATGTAAAACGTCTGCACTTGGCAGTTTGAATGATTTAGCAAAACAACTGTTCTGACATTCCCTCAGCTAAAGGTGAATCCGGGCAGACTGTGGACCAGATTTAGGCCCATATTTATACTTTTTTAGCGCCGCATTTGCACCTCTTTTTGACGCAAAAACGGCACAAACTTACAGAATACAATTGTATTTTGCAAATTTGCACCGATTTTGCGTCAGAAAATGTCGCAAATGCGGCGCTAAAAATGTATAAATATGGGCCTTAGTGTTTAGCAGTCAAGGCACTCCATAGTAAATGTGACAGAGAACCATGTATGCCAAACCTTCAGTCTGCTCACCTGATTTAGAGATGAGAGAATCTTCACTTTTCTGATGACGGACCCCAATTCATTCCATTAACAGAAAACTTTCTCTAAAGGCTCAACAGAGTTGGGGCCGCTCAGAGAAAAATCATTTTACAATCTGCCCTATGTTGGGTGGACGGCGTTCTTGTTCTTGGGAGAAAACTCTCAGGGTGTCGAGGTCATTATCTTTTAATTTTTCTCAAACAAACTCTCACTTTAGGAACTAAACACTCTGGAAAGGTTTAGTGAACAGCTGTCAGAACAAACAGTGGTCACCTACTAACTGTTTCTATATTGACAGAAACTGATGTGACAGTGGTTCCTTTCAATGTACAGAGATGACCGCTTGGCCAGAGGTCATATCTAAATTTGACCAACTGTAGTCTGTTGTGTGGCGGACCCAATGTCTTCTACTACCAAACTCAGGCACTAGTCTAGACCCCCATCCCTGAATCTCTGCGGATTCCTGTGCAAAACACATACCATCGTATTCTGAATCCCAAAGTCTGTTCTGCTGCCAGGGAAATCTGACTGTTCAGACAACGCCACATCTTCTTTGGTAATAGACAAGCGCAAGTGAACCCAGTGTTGTTTCCATAAAATATGGAGAACATCATATTCTTTTTAGAGCGCTAAACCATCAATAGACATCTTATTTCTAATACTCACAAAAATGCCATAATATTTGTGAAACCCTAATTGTTGTCATAATGTATCTATCTTTATTTCCCCAGCATTGTTTACTGCTATTAGATCGAATTTTATTGTCCACGTCTGGCCAAAGATGGTCCGGTCATTCAGTACACCTCTTTTTATTAGCCAGCAACATAAATCGTATGTGCCTAAGGGTGTGGAACACATGATCCTCAAATTAAAAAGTTATTGTTTTCAGTAACACAGTGGGTGTACATCAGCAAGGCAATAAGAACTTGCTGCTAGAGATGTCACCCAGCATCCGGTTATCCACAGTGCAGTTAACATTCTCTCATCCACTGTAACAAATCAGTGACGTCTTCCCCTCATTTATGTGCATTGTAACTGTGTAAATTATTCTTTCTTACAACTGAGTATTCTCTTGTAAGGCACCTATGGGCAGAAGATCCACAACAAGGGTCAGCTTGATGAATTGCTTTCTGAATTATTGGCAAGGCCCTATACTTAACCTGCCCACATTTGGGAGCCATTGCTGCTTGTGAAGTGCCAATATGCTTCCAATATTTAACATTAGAAACAGCAACATTTGGAATAATTTAGAGCCTTCACATGGCCTATTAGTTTGCACCCATAACAAGAGAACAACAGCAATCCAGCAATATTTTCAGTGAGTAATGGCTGGAACATGCCTAATACATGACTGTGGAAAGCACAGATCTGGCAGGGGTATTTGAGTGTTCCACCACAGTGAGTTCTTCCATAGTTAATTGGCTTTCTAGCAGCATTCATTCTCCTAGGACTTAACCCTTTTTACAAGCTAACCACCAATCAGCGCAGGTAGATCTTTGGAACCCATCTCATAATTTCCGCTCAGGAGTAATGCCAGTTGGGTATCATCTGCATGTATGTAAAGCCAAGAGTGCAGTCTTCATGCAGATGTTAACGGGATGGGTGTATCCCTGCAAAACTCTCCAATACATCAGAGTAACAGGAGCAGCCTCTCCCTTTCTCATTACCTGCAAAGATCTAATTAACAGAAACGTCTTTAACCACTTGAGGCTGAGGTGACCACCGCTAACTCCTCGAGGCGATGTGTCAGGGTTTAGTCGTCGAAGATATTCAAACTGCACATCCTTGCTGAATAGTGGCTCCATAAGATGGAAAAACGTACAAACTTTGAACAGAACTTACACAGCCACAATGAGTTGTACCACAACAGTTGCAGCCGGTGTCATACGAAAGGATGAATGTGTTAAGTATTCACCTGCTGGACATACCCTGCCCTTTAGCAGGTGGGCCACTAAAGTCTGAGTCAGTTTCTACTGCCCATTTTTGAAACTGTTATCCTGCACTACCTACTAGCAATGTGCCCCAACTGCCAGTGAATGACTGACAATGTTAATTCTCTAGGCTAAATTTAGATAACAAAGATTTTTAAGGTAATTTAAGGAAATAAAACTAGAGATGCTCTCCAAGCATTACATTGCTTTTGGTGAAAAATCTGAAAACATGGCAACTCATTTTGATCAATCGATAGTCCTCCATTTTTGGAAACCCTCAATTTCCCAAACTTGTTTTTATTGGAATGGCCTGAGTGAGGATCGACAGATATTAGAAGGGGCTAATGGCTTTATTTTGCTAGGTTCCTGCTCATGACTCCAGAGGGAAAGTTGCTGACACGCCTGCTCTTGGCAGCTAGGCCTACCTTACACACAAATGGAAGACTCACACTCTCTCGCTGATAACTCTAGGGTGGAAAAACAACCCACACTGATACATAACTGAATAAATAAATGTAAAACATACGGTTGCCTTGAAATAGTTGCTAAAAAATATAAGATGGGACTGAGAGGTGGGCTACTTGTTCCAAATATGTTAAGGGCTTCAGGGATGCGAGGTCTCTCATCACGGTCAGATAGCCCAGATGAAGGTGGGATAAATGCTTTGTGTCTGAAACATAGAAAAGTTCCAGGTTTGTTGTACTTAGGAAGCAGATTTCAACTTCAACCTTCCACTCTCTAAAACAAAGCTGTAGTGAAGGCTACACCACGGCAACTAATAACCAGAGATTTTGTCACAAAATATTATGCACCATTGAATCAAGGAAAGAAGATAACTGAGGACAAATACGAAGGGCAGCGGGAGAGAGCTGGGAACCTGGATATCCGGGTTGGAATGGTTTGTGAGGAGTAAATACTTGCATAGCGTCATTCGATCAAATGCTTTGCAGATTGTATTACAGCGCAGAGAATTTGAATAACTTCAAGATGAAAGAAACAGATAATGTACTAGATGTCAGAGCACCATCAGAATGCCAACACACAGGATCGCAGCCGCCCTTACTTAGTATGATCCGCACAAAACATCTGTGCATATTTGGAAAGTTACTTTATTCTGTTGCCTGTTCTGTTTTCCAGCAATGAAGGGACTTAGGGCCAGATGTAGCAAAGGTTTTTACCCATTCTGTGTCTATGGGAAAAAGTGTTCGTACATATGGCCCTTAGTGTACACAGGACTCCATATAATGATCTATCACCAAAGAACAAAGACCCTGATTGTATGCAGGGCCGGGCTGGAAACGCAAAGCAGCCCTGGCGCACTTGTTAGACCAGCCCCTGGGGAGAGGTTTGGTGGGGTGGTGGGGGAGAGGCAAGAGTGAAGAACTGCTGGCCCCCATTAACAAACCCCCGCCCCCCACACTTCCAGCCTCCCGGGGAAATGCCCGATGCCCGCTACGGCCAGTCCGGCCCTGATTGTATGGCTGCAAGTAATGAGGACACGTTTATGGTACCGCAATAACAGGCGAGATGGGGAAAGTGTCAGTTATACACTCGGTTTGAAGCTGAGAGTGCCTCAAATCAACACGCACATTTTACTACTGTGTCATGCAGCATAGTGCAACAACCACATTTGCTGAGTTGTGTAAGGGGAAAAGCCAGTGCAGGGCCATAGCTACTTAAAATGGTCCACTGCAGGTGTGATCTTCTGCACTGAAGCTCTAGTTGGACTGCCTAGCACTATGGTGCAGAGGTGAGTGTGAATTGTCTAGCATATGATTTGTTGTGGAATCATAACCTTCCAGTACAACTTCCTCTGTCTAGACAAACTCAGAAACATCTCAGGCATTGGATGTGTGCTGTGAACCTCAGCAAGCAAGCAATGTGTGGGTTGTTTTGACAAGAGAAAAAGTATCCCCTTTTTAACACCTGCTTCATGGTTTTTTTTGTACAAAGCCCAGCCTGGCTGTCTTACTAGACCAGGACTTGTATTAAAACCCATGGGTGTTTGCACTGATTCGCCCAAGTAAGCCTTGACTCCCCTCGAGACAAAGTGATGCAAACTTGCTGGTTTGTGTTGCTTTGTGTCACTTTGCAAACACTTAAATCTGGGCACAAGTGGTGTTTGTACTAAGGAAGCTGGGATTCATTATAGAAAATAAATCAAGTACAGTTATGAATGATTGTTGGGATGAGATATACAATACTCTACAAAGAGAAAATCTTCTTTATAAAAATGGTGTGGTAAATTATGGCTATATCCTATTAACATTTATAATTAAAATGAACAGTGCTATAGTAATTGGCTATTTTGCCCTGTGATCGAATACAGTGCTTAATTTGAGCTGGTGGTTGGAGTGGGGCCCAATAGCACTCATTTTTGGGGACCAACACTTATTTTTCGTCATCAGACTTTAACCAAGACAGTGAAAAAAAACAATGAGGGAAACAAGGAAAAAGAGAACGACAGAAAACTGTGAACGAGGAGGAAGTAGGAACCCGGAAGAGTTACATAAAAAGGAGTGTCTGATGGTGGATTAAAGAGCACAAGATGGAATCAAGACTACGCAGCCTTGGTATCTGTCATGTCGGCATTCAAAAGCAGCAGCTGCGGGCTTCTGAACAAAACATTGGACCCCAGTGCTTATATTTTTTTTGCTAATTAACAACTGACTGAATGGCACTCCGAGACTACCAAGCAGGTGTGAAGTTCAAGCGAGAGGTGTTCTAGGCTGATGTCTGTAGGGCCACCAAAGCTGAACTGAAGGGAAAAAGAAAAGATTCCAGGGGTGGCTGACAGATGTGTTTATCAGATGCTTGGAATCAGGAATACACATTCTGTGCCAGAGGTGCTCACCCGACATCTGTGGTGACACCCACTTAACAGGGATGCCTCCCGTATGTGAAGAATCTGTACCAGAAAGTGGACAAAACTTATCTGAGGGAAAAGATAAAATATTCTAGAGTTGACAGCCAGATGTGTTGGTCAAAGGGAATCCACTGTCTACCACCAATAATATTAATCACAGGATGGAGGTTAGACACTGCCCAGGGCGGCCAGACGACAGGCATACCCTCTTTGTGCCTGGCATAACTACTTCATGCTAGAGGGCCTAAAGCTATCAGGCAGGGACACTATGTATAAGAAGTAACACAATCACTTTCCCCTCAACCTCTCCCGCTTACTCCCCAATCACTGGATTATAAAAGACCCAAACTCGAGGTGAGCACCCTTGTCCATATCTAGCACGCTTTCATGTAGGAAAATTGACCAGGAATGGAATATGCATAAGATCTGAAGGCCTGAGGAAAACTACCTCATGCCTGGGCCGTTCAGCTCAGGTTGAAGGAGTCCAGTCTCTTACTAAAACCGTGTCCATAAGGTTACCCTGTTCATGAAGCTCAAGACAGGTAAAAGGGGAACCACCTACCTTCAAAATGTATCTAATGCAGGGTCTAAGGACCCTGCAAAAACTTTGTTGGATTTAAATGTACAAAAGGCGAAGCCTACAATTCTCACCTACGCCAAATTCCTTGGTTGCCATGTCCTCCATCCTAAGATGGATTCTGAGTAGCAGCCCTCACCATTGGACCGAAGACTGCACTATCCGCATTGCCTTAGAAACGAAGGGACGCTGGATTCACTCTGACTTCTACCGGGTTCAAGCCCAAGTTATAATCAAGCGCACAGACTCCCAACTCACACATAAGCCAGTGTCAGCCCAATTTGAATCTTCATTTTACTGCACAATGATGCTGGCCTTTCTTGGAATCTCTGCTTGACTTTACTTACAGAGAGACCGACAAGACTTTTGTGTGAACTATTTACTGTTTCTCTGACTCCAATCTCAGTGTTTGATTTAGAGTTTGGCGGACAGGTTACTCTGTAACAAACGTGAGGGCTGTCTCACTTATCCTATCATACATCCCATCTCACTTATCCTATCATACATCCCATCTCACTTATCCTATCATACATCCCATCTCACTTATCCTATTGCATAATCCACAGTTTGTGACAGAGTAATGCATCTGCTAAACTCTAAATCAGACCCCGAGTCTATGAGTTTATAAATCCTCTAACCTTTAGTACCGAGGAGCAATGTAATAAACATTTTCGCGAGTGTGAGCTACAGCTCAAGGTGTCAACAGAACACAGCATTAAATACTAAAATAACAGCATATGCAAGCATCATAGCAATCTATTTGTAAGTTGTTTTCCTCTTCAAAAAGTACTCTATTTTTCATAAAAATATCAAACAATACACTGGTCTTGCTGGTGTCTGGTTCACTCCAGGTGGTTGCACACAGCTAGTGACATTAACTTAGAATGAAACAACAAAAATAAAACAAATCAACACATTACTGCTTTCCAATCCCCAGGAAGAACTTGTAAACTCTGTGCAGGTGTCTATAGGGCTGGCAGTATCGCAGGCGTTTGCAGTAAAAGTCTTCAAGTTCATTAAAGTAAACCAAATAATTTTTCCACTTGCCACAATTCAGAGAACACCCCTGAGCCATGTATGCTGGCTCCCGAGCTACTGTTTGGTATGAAAAGGATGAGAGGAGCATCTTCATCACTTCAATGTCAAATGTGCCTCTCGTAGTACCCGGACCACAACGTATATGTATATCCAGCAGCATTTAGCCCCTACCGTTCGTATCCGCAAACCTACAAAAAAGGTCAGGTTCAGGGAGTCCAAAAGCAAAGATTGGATACACAAAGGTGAAGGAACAGAGCACTGTACCAAGAAAAAAACACAAAGCCTAAAAAATGCGAATTGAGGAATATAAGCAGTAATAGTGAATATACATCTTGACCAGTACCAAACATGCTGACGAGCATCCTGGCATACTGAGTCAGCAGCACACTGAGCAGCATCCAGGCATGCTGAACTGCAACCTGATGTTATTGGAGGCAACCTTCAGCCTCACGATACATCTTGACATCATAGCAGCATGCGAAGCCAGGTCAATGGATTAATGCACCCACTATAGAAACATGTATTTGAGCTCATGGCCACAGGTTCAAATCCCAATGGGTCCACTCAGCTTTTCATCCATCTGGGGTAGATAAGATGTATACAATTGAGTTGGGTAACAGTAAACACCTGTCATGTAATGCCAACATTCCCCAAGGGTTGAATGTGCACTTCACGAGTTATATGATGGCAGAGATTCAGCTCTTATTTTTTTAATTTCTACCACAGGAATTCTGGTGGGATGTTAGGGGGCAGATTATAAGTGACAGGAATCGATGGCAGCTGAATGATCATGTATGTATCAAGTGTGACCAATGGAGTGTAAGAATGATCCAATGAGTGTGCTGTTCTGTACACATAGCTCTGGCTCCCTGTAATTTATGGAGCTCAATAAATTGACTCCAGATTCCTTCTATGTTGTACAAGGCACTGATTGTACACCGTTATGTCTTGCAGCACAGGTTTTATTTCTCCTCAAACAAACCACATGGAATGACTCAACTTTAAAATACAAATCATAGCAAACTTCATCCTGCATGGAACCCTGGTCTACTGACCCCCACCCCACCCCAAGCCCCATAGCTAACTTCACTAGCAACATTAGACTTCATCCCCTCCCCCCCCACAACTCCTTGACTCCAGAGCTTTGATCCTCCTAGGAGACCTCAATTTCCATCTAGAAGCCTAGATAAACCCAACCTCAGTCGCCTTCTTGATAGCCTCAGAAATTTGGGACTAACCCAATGCATCACAGAGCCCATCCATGTGGATGGATACATCCTACATCCCGTCAGATTCTTCAACAATATTACAATCAACACACCCACACCCGTCACTTGGACCTACCAAGCCATAGTCAGTGACAGTCAACATCCATCAATGAAGAATAACCCCCACAGCTGGCCTAGCATGTCGGTAATAAAATGACTTAACAGAGGCAGATTGGATGCCTGCCCTCCACAGAACAAACTGGAACCTAAGGGAAACGCTGAGAAGAGCAACATGGAGCAAAGCACAAGAAAAACTAGCCAGAAACACAAGGAACTAACTTGTAGCGTGTACACAGAACAGAAAGGTTTGCGACACACTCTAGACAAGGTCTCATTGCCTTACTGACAGAAGGGTGGGAATCACCCTTAGGGAAAAATGGGAAGGATGCTATCTTGGATTGGGTAGTTTATAAAATCAAGATGACGCCAAAGCGCCCAAACCAGAAGAATGGTGCTACTTGCACCTTTAACCTTGACTCCCTGAACTGCCGACACCCACCCTGCAGGTAATAGAAAAAGCAGGGCACTGGGTATTGTGTGCTGCCCGAACAACATGGCAGTTGAGGCGTTTCGTGTTCGTCCCGGAACCAAAACACAGCAAGCCCAACACTACCAGGTTCAAACCAAAGTCATACTCAAGCTCACAGACTCCCAACTCAAACATAAGCAAGGATCAGAACATTTGACTCTCCTTTGTACTACACAGTGAGGCAAGCCTTTGTTGTAATCTCTGCTTTACTTTATGTTGCGCCGTGAGCCGAGCATTCAGCTTGGGGAGTGTCCACGATCCGTGGCGGCCGGGTGTGCTGTGCCCCTGCTATACTCTATTTTTCTCGAGGCCCCAAATTAGGCATGGGGCCTCAGCGAGTTGAGGGCGCGGTGCACCCTCACTATTTCCCTGGACACCTCCCCCCACACCCCTCACTTACCTCATGAGCCTCTTCTTTTTTCCTTCCTTCTTTTCTTTCTTTCCTCCTGTATTTATGCACTTCTCCAGCTGCCATGTTCTTTCTTCTTCCCAGCATGCCCTCTTTCTCCCTGCATGCCTTAGGAACCTTTTTCAACATGGCGTCTTTTCTCTATATGTTCCTATATTTTGTTCCTATTCCAATATGGTGACTTTCTACTTCCTGTTGGTCTTTTCCTGTTCTTGGGTATGTAAGGTGAGTGATTCTTGTTCTCCTTGCGTTGCAACACTTCCTTTGGTGGTGATCTTCGCTCCTGTTACTTTTGTCGCCAGTTATATTTTTCCTCCCCTGTTCCAGCTTTTTTTAGTATTAATTTCCTGTTGAAAAGACTTACCTTTTTGTTTCTTTTTTGTTCCAGGGAGCTCGTGCTTAGAGGTTTTTCCCTTTTGGGTTTTTTCCTCTGGGACTCCATCTAGAGGGCACAGACTGCTTTTGGTGTTCCTCCGTCGGCAGCACCAGGGCTACCAGAAAGGGCCTCCCCTACCTGGGTCAAGGCAAAACCTGCAAAAATCACAACCTCTCTGCAGTTCCAGTGGGCCAAAGACATAAACGACAAGTAGCCAGTGACACTTTACTTATAAAGAGACCTCGAGAAGACATTTGTGCATTCTTTTTAATGGAGCACCAACTGCGTGGAGACTGGACTCCAAAAAATTAAGCCTGGGTTTCGTTTCCACCGCTGGTGATTGTCCACTTTACATACCTTAACTCAAGGTGGGCAGTTTGTCTCTGAACACCAATTTGCACCCGAGGTAAAAGGAACAGCAGTGGGCACAGAATGTTTGGCAACTTTACTGTAAGATTTCATTTGGTTCTCCGTACATAGCTTGCGATTTTTTTTGCAGCTAATCGTACTGACTCTCCTACAATGCAAACGCAAATAATAATCCGTGGCGTTAACGAGAATGGACGATCCACAAATTATCTGAGGATAGCACAAGAAATAGCATTGTTTATTTGCTACTCGTTTCTGCTGCGAAAGCTGATTAGATCATGATTTCCACCAATACTGGGTACCAGAGGCCGGAGAGCCGAAATACATTGCTTCATACGGTCACGCACAAATTGTCCAGCCAGAAGCTGCTTTGGTTCGTGGAATTTGCTATGATATTCTTATGCTGACATCTGGTGGCAGTCTGTGGTGTAGCAACGACATAACACATTTTAAAATGGTTCTGTGATGTGAATTTGTATAGCGCTTTAATTACTCGTGATAGTTTCCAGGCGCTTGAGGAGCGTTGTAGGCATGAGTTAGTCAAAGAGCAAGTTCTCCTGCCCCCTCCTGAAATATGCTAGCCGAGGTAACTTGCTGTTTGTTTCAAAATGTTTTCATTCTGCCCAGCTATTCTATTACATGTGAAAGAGGGGTACGTGATTTACAAGAGATGAGAATGGCTTCTACATTTTATATCTGCGTGTTAGATGCGATATAATGTGTTTCATCATTGCCTGGCAGGGTTACGTCCGGGCACGGGGTGTTGGCAGAGATGTGTTTACCTATAAAGAGACACGAAGTCTGCGCGTGCCTCACTACATATATTATTGTGACTGGCCCTAGTTTAGGGTTCAGTGATCATTTTTTTAATACTAACTTGCTGGTTTGCTTGCTGTGTTGAGTTGTGTGTGTGGCTGCGCGTGGATGCCTGGAAGGTAACAGTCTGACGCTACCTGGGAAATTTCATCAAGAGCACAAAAACTCTAGACACTGCCCGGTGTGTGTAGGCCTTTTTTGTGTTTGAATACATAAAGAAAAAGTTCCTTCGGTGCTGAAATTTGTTAGGATGTATATAGAGGAGCTGGAATACAGAGGATAAAAGAACAGTACACTCAAGCCCGAGCCGGCTCCCTTCGTGAAGTGGGACTCATGTTATAAATCTATGCCGAATATCAGCAGTTCGAAAACACACCCATAGAAAGGGAATAAATGAAGGGGCCCACCACGAACACCGGGGTTTCTTTAATTGGGGGCAATTGTGTCAAAATGAATGCCATCATTCTGGTGGAGCTAGTCCACCGGGAAAGTTCATAGTCCTACAACAGCAGCCAGAAGTCAAAGCGCAGACACAAAAGCATTAAGGTTAATACCATGTACTGGGCGTTTCGAGGTTAAATACAGAATATTATCCAGGCTCGCCTTTGCTGAGGAATGAGGCTCATGCCCGTCATTGCGTGGCTGCTAGAACAAAATCCAACTTGTATGCACTGACCGCAAGAAAATCTGGAAGGCCACAAGGTTGTCATAGGCGGACAGGTTCTGTATCCCCCAAATTAGAGTAGAGGCCCTCAGGATCCTGTTCTTATGTCGGATAGAGGGCGCACCCTACACTAAAAGGGAAGGAGAGTATGTCCCAAGTTATTATGTTGGGGGCGTGGTAGAGTGAAGCTTCCAATAATTTGAAAATATGTTTTTTGGGGAGAAATTTAAAGCTCAAATATACGTAAGTTTACACAATTTGTGGGTGTTAGAATCAATGTGTGTGAGATCCAGTTGTGCTAAAATATTAGCACAATACTTTATAGTTTCTCTGTCAAAGCCTCAAATAAATCTATTTTTAGACAAGTTAAGCCTCGCTTGTCTTGTTACATGTGCAGTATTTACAAAAAACATGAAGCAGCCTAACAATTTAGAGTAAGAAGTAGTTTTGGGAATATTGATCTAGGAAAGGTACATTTATGTTCTTTTGAAAATAATAATTATTAGAACATTGGAATGTTGAGTGCTCCATTAAAGACACTAGAGCCCTCCAGGCTTCTAATGGCTGGGAAAAGCCCAGAGCTCCAACATTCCAATGTTTGTCTCACAGCAACAGCTGTAATCAAAGGCCTCACAGCTTGAGAGGATTTCAATCCCCTCGGGTCCGTGGTTTATGTTTTATTTATTAGAACATTCTGCCCTCTAGTGGCTATACCAGGCATTAAAGGTCCTCTCCCTGTTAAAGTTCCTCGCCTTCGTTTCAGACATTTGACGCTGGACCAGGCCTTTAATGGCCAGAATAGCCTGCGACGCGCTATAAGTCTATATTAAGTTTTTAATAATAGAATACGGAAATCATGTAATTTATTTTGTGGCAGTCCTCTTGTACAGATTATAATTGTTCCATACATTACACTACTTTATCAAGCGTCACATTTATGTTATTTATATTTTTTCTCGGTTATTTCCTGTCCTTTCCTAGCTCAAGGAATCCATTTTAGATTGTGTATTCATCAAGCTTTAAGAACCTATACATTCCATGCCATTTTATATTCCCAGCAATTTCAGTACACATTTATAGGGCATTGAATCTTGTACAAACAGAAGTGTCTAAACAATTTCTCTCCAGTCTGTCAGAGCTTCAAATAACTTTTCATCCTCATGAACAAATGCTACATTTCTCCCACCTTTAACTTTGACCATTCTGCCTTGTCTTTCGGAAATTCATGTACAGTTGGAGAGTATGCATTTTATAGCTCGAATGTGAATTGTCAGAGCCAGTGCTCAAACTAATATTGCTCTCTTGTGGGCCCTTGATATGACCTCAGAAGTACATATTTCAAATATATATACATTATGTTAGATGTATTTGTAAAGCACACTTTCACTGGTGAGGGTATCCTGGCACTGAGCAAGTGTGGTGCCTTGCTGTGCCAATAGCAGGTTGGTTATTTGAAAAGCTGCGTCTTCAGTTTCTTGGGAAATTCATGATGAGAGAACGAGGCTCTGGTATGAAATGGGAGGTCATTCCATCCTTGTGCGTGACATGTGTGTGTGAGTAGGAGTCTTGTGGAGCGCTGGTGTCCGGGTGGTTTGTGGACGGAGATGGCATTGTTCAGGTCGGTGGGGCCTAAGTTGTGTAGTGCCTTGACGGTGTGTCTGAGGAGTTTGAAATAAGCGCGTTTTTGTATTGGAGGCCAGTGGAGCTTCTGAGGTGTGATGTGATGCAAGTTCTATACGGGAGGTTAAAGATAAATCTGGTTGCAGAGTTCTGGATCGTTTATAGTCCTCTAGTGAGTAGCTTGGTGATCCTGGAGTAAAGGGTGTTACATAGTCCACCCTGCTGGTGACTAGGGCATGAGTGACGGTTTTTCTAGCATTGCTTGTGAGCCATTTGAAGATCTTACTTAGCACCTTCAGGGTGTGGAAGCAGGATGCAGTGACAGTGTTAACTTGTGCGATCAGGTCCAGTTTGCTATTGATGATTATTCTGAGGTTCCTAGTGTGGGTTCTGAGTGTGGGTCAGAGTTTGGCCGGACACCAATTGCAGCCCCATGGTGAAGTGGTCTTGCCAAAGATTACTACTTCTTTCTTGTTTGTGTGGAGCTCGTAACAGTTGACTTTTATCCAGTTAGTGACTTGGTTAATGCAGGATGGGATGTGAGACCATGTCAAATGTTCCAGAGATGTCCAGGACAATGAGGCCTGCTGTGTGTCTCCTCTGCCAAGAATCACGTGGATGGTGTGTGTGGCGATGAGGAGTGCTGTTTCTGTCCTGTGGTTGGTCCTGAATTTGTGTGAGAGTGTGAATTTTCTAATATGTTTTATTAATAATTTCAATGTATTAACCATATAGTGAATGAATTAACATGTGAAAACTGGTGACTTTTGAAAATGGTTGCCATAATTCATTTCTGTTCTTTGACTGAGCAAAAGTCTAACTAAAGTTGTGGTTATTTTCTGTGGTTCAATGCTTACATAAAAGTGTGTTAAATGGCTTAACAGATGTGTACACAGCTTCCCCTAGTTGGTTGCTGCATTATCTCTTACAAGGTCAAGTTTGATAGAGTTCTTGCATGAGTTGAATGTTCTATTGTTAGAAATTGTCACTAACACGTGGTTTCTTCCTCAAGGATGGAAGTAAATGTTTCGGTTTGAGGAGTTTCTTCCTGAAAAGAGAAGTTTAGACAAGATGGAACAATGGAGTCACAGACGTGACGTAAAAGGAAAAGTTACTGTTATGAATGTGTCCTGGTTATCATTGATGTCATAGCAATTTAGGTTATCAATTAGAGCTACTATTGGTTGAATCGTAACCACCTCTTGTACTGACCAATCATAAACATTTTGAAGATTAGTATAACAATCTTGGTAGGATTTTCTAGAGAGGGATTCTGAGAGATTCAGACAGACTCTAAGAGAAGAGAAGAGTGAGAGACTCTAGAGAGAGATCCTTAGTTCAAGTTCCTGATGATTCGAGTCATATTGGCTATGGGTTTAGCTGTCGATAGGCCCGATTCTCTGAAGACTTACCTGATAGCGTCCCTTTGCTGAAGTAGACTGCATGTTGTTGTTCAATGGGTAATGTATGAAATCACATTGTTATATTTGTCTCTTTTGCTTTGCTGGTACCAGCTGCAACATACAGTTTAAATGCTGCATATTAACAATAATGTTTTATTTTTTAATAATAACCCGAGTTAGTTTCTTTTTCTAAATTTGTGTCTCTAAATTCTTTTACATGAAGTCCAACATGTTGATGCTAATTCGTGGTTAGTGAGGGTATTAACTTTAAAATGCCTGAGATTCATATTGACACCCTTTGATTGTTTGTACTAATGTATACCTTACTAATATTACCAATCTTTGTGTTATTAATCAGTGTTATGATATTGGAGATTATTTGCTTGATTGTTTTGATTAAACTCAGATATATAAGAAGTTCTAATCAGCCACTATTGATTCTATATGCTTATCACTTGTGTTTGAGAGTTATTTTCGTGGCATTAGCACTGTTAATCTAGGGCAGTGATTCCCAACCTTTTGATTTCTGTGGACCCCCACTTTAACAATAATGGAACCCAGGGACCCCCACTGAATCATCATTGGACTCCGGGGACCCCCACCTGAGTCATTACTGGAAGCTGGGGACCTAATTTGTCAATATTTGTTAATATGTTTTAATTTTCTAAGCTCTTGCGGACCCCCTGAGAAGGCTTCGCGGACCCCCGTGGGTGCCCGGACCACAGGTTGGGAACCACTGATCTCGGCAAATAAATTCATAATTCTTCTTAATAAACTGGTGTGGTTATTGTTTGAGGTTCAGAATTGTAAATATGTTGTTTACCGTTGATAATCACATTGCTCATTGATGACATCCCCTCAATCCTGTGTCGCTTTGATCCAGAGGAGCTGGTGATGATGAGGTGTCAGTTGATTAGTTTCTCTAAGATCTTTGCTGGATATTGTAGGAGAGAGTAGGGGCATGTTTACATTTGTCCAGGAATGTGGCAGAGTTGATGGGGCTGTTGAGGATGGGAGCTTATGCTTCACTGATTGGTAGGAGTCCTTTGGTGAGACGTGGTGGTGGCAAAGGTCAGATGGAGCTCAAAGTGGAAGTCCTCATGGTAGCAGTGATTTTGAGAGCAGTGACGATGGGCCACGAGGTGAGGGTTCGTTCTTCAGCCGTGATGGGAAGCTGAGTTGTGACATTGATGTGGTCCAGTTAAGGATCAAAGTTGCCACATAAGGAGGTGATTCTGTTACAGAATAATTCTGTGAACTTGTTGCAAAGGTCTTGTGAAGGGGTGGTGTTGCTGGAGACAGCAGGAACTGTGGTGAAATACAGCGGTGTCTCGAGGATTGTCGCCCCCCTTCCAGCAGCAGCCACTGCAAACCTTTAACAACGAAACAACAATAAATTATGTTTATAGTTGTTTCATTGTTAAAGTGGTGGGGCATTGGGGATGATGAGGACAAGGGGGAGTGCACATGTATGTTTGTCTGGCTGTCTCGGACCGCCAAACACGCATGCGCACTGTGCAATCTCCAGCCTGGCACTGTGTTGCCAGGCTGGAGAGAGTAGGCACAGGCTCCCAGTTTGCTTGAGAGCGCCCCGCCAGGGCACTCCAGACAACCCATATGCTGCTTTCATGCAGCGTTAGGATTGTCCGCAAGGCAGGCTGGGAGCCTGTGCCTCCTGTGACCAGGAAGAAGGAGCGGCAGCGCAGTGAGGAAGCGAGACAGGTACGTTAAAAAAAGAAATGTTTATTCCCCACACGCCACCCTTTCCCGCCCCTTCACTGTGCGGCGAGCCGCTCCTGGTGAAATCTTTGATGAAGGTGGCAATTTCCTTGCTACTTTTAGTGCAGGCATTGATGAGCTCTGCAAGAGCTGTGTGTTTAGTGTTCTGTATCTGCTGGTGGTAGCTTCTTAGGGCTGATTTGAAGATGTCTTTATCTGTGGGTGTCTTGACTATGTTAATTTGGGATCCAGTCGCTTGCAGTGTCATTTCATTAGCCTGAGTTCCTCTGTGTACCAGATTGTCTGTGGTTAGGCTCTAGCAGTTGGGTTGCACTTGAGGAGAGCCGGGTGATGGAGCATGCTTTAAATGCAAAGGGGAGTTATATCTAGGCCCTGGGGAAACTTCAATTACACTGGTGTAATTTGCCTAATTTTGGAAATGTTATGCTTATTACCTGGAATTAATGAAATTATGCCATTACTCCGTATTGCATGATTGTGCAATGTTTGGGAATGGTCTGAGCAAGAATGGCTTTTATTCGCAGTACTTGTGTTTCTGGTGATATTTTATAGCGCAAAATGCATCCTGACATCCTAAAAAGACCCAGTTCAATCTACAATATAGTGGTAACATTATAAATTTGCACTTGTATGTAATTATTCCTAATTTCGCAATTTGTTTCCCATTTTTTGTGTAATTACACAACAGCAAATTACACCAGTTTGACACATCCCCAGTTATATCCTGTGATGGGCCTGCCACCATGCTCTTCAACTCAAGGGCACTCCCATACCAAGTGACAGAGTGTGGCTTTTTTCAACACCTCATTTACCCATCACTTCTCTACGGGTCCGATGTGTGCAGCATGACTCTCCTTTCTGTGTTTATTTTTTGTCAGCTCTAGCGAGGTAGTTCCAGTGTGGATAGGTAGTGGTTATCATTGTCTATTACTTGCAGAGCCCCATACAATTGCAGGAGGTGGTGATTTTCAAGTGAACACATTAACATCATTTAAAATGTTTCTGTTATTCCACATGCATAGCATATTCTTTTTAAGGCATCAATCTTACATAATGTACATATACATATAGATTTAAATACACGTGAATGTGTCTGTGTGTGTGTGTAAAATTCTAGTACATGTTAGGTACATACATCATGAAATGCAAGAAAACATATGAAAACGACCTACTCCCAAAGTGACAATGTCTGCTGAGTAGTATAACCACTGCGAAGTTAAGGTAACCTTCTAAGATCAATGTACAAAAGCGATCTGGAGAGTTAGTGTGAAGTGCCATAAAATACCCAGACACAAAGAACGGAAGGCCATGATCTTCTCGTCAATCCAGAAACCTTCTTGGTGAATTTCACATAAAGTCGTGCATGTAAATAACATCACAGGTTTAAAGACATGTGGATCCACTAACCTTTCTTCCTCTAAGGCAGTAGACAGAATATAATCGAGTTCAGCAACAGGAATACGTCCCCAATGGGATGTTAGAGCAGGGTGATAAAATATTAGATGAAAACAATTTATAACATGGATAGAAAGTATGTTGTAGCTGGGGTATTTTGTCCAAGAAAGCTACACAATGTGAAGGAGAAATATGGTGCAGAGAGGTTTTTGAGGCACGGGCACATATTCCCATACATTTCAGAATGGCCAACCTTAAAAATAAATAAAAAAATCACAGGAATAAATGAGGAAGGATGTCAATACACATATCCACTGAATTCATGCTATTAATAACTAAGGGGGTCATGATGAACACGGCGGTTTTCACTGTCATGTTTATGCTGGTGGTCTTTCCAGTGACCGCCAGCCCCCCTGGAACCCTGCCAGCCGTATAATAAACATTCTGCACAGGGGCCCCTGCACTGCCTATGCAAAGTGCATGGGCAGTGCAGGGGCCCCCAGGGGGGCCCCGGAGCAGCCCTTCCGCCAGCCATTCCCTGGCGGGGATACCCGCCAGGGTAAGGCTGGTGGAAATGGGATCATTATCCGAGGGGCAGAAGCGCTGCCCTGTCAGATAATGGTGCCGTCCACCGCCAGGCTGCCTGTCGGAGGCAGCCTGGCGGTGGCCTCCCTGTCATCATTATGTGGCGGTCTGGGCCGCCAAGTCCATAATGAGGTCCTAAGTAAGGCTGCAGGGAAAAAGAACAAACACACATCAACAGACTTCCAGTAGGCAATCTTCCAAGAAAATAGTATGGTAATAACTGCAGGGACTCAAATCAATAACAGGAACAGATAATCAGTGGACAATAAGATGCCCCCTTTCAAGGGAGGGGAAAGGCAGAGTGTGAATTGTGCAGATCCTTCTGAGTTGGACAACGAGGAGATGAAGAGATCAAAGTTAACAGGTAGGGTCTGTCAGCACAGCACATGGTCTAAGCATGGACTCAATTGTACTGTAGTCTGTTACTCTATTTAAGCCCTAAAAAGCAGAAGACATGCTCTGCCCTTCCTGTCATCAAGTAAATAGGTTTGGCAGCTACGTAGCATGTATACTCAGTGTGCCTGCTTGCAAGTGGGACTTCTGACCCATTTGGAGGCTGGGGTGGACTGGGAAACATAAAGAGCCCTGGCAAAAATGTTGAAACCAGGACCCACTTCCTTGCTCCTTGTTTTTTTTTTTTTTTTTTTTTTTTTTTTTTCTTCTCTCTCTCTCTCTCTCTCTCCCTCTCTCTCTCTCTCTCCCTCTCCCCACATTCATAACACTATCTCTTTGTCTCGCTTCTCCCTCTCTTGTCTCTTTCTCTCAACATGCTTTCTTTCCCCTTCCTGAAGTGATGTTGTGCCTGCTATAACTACCTGGGGGAGCTGGAAAAGGAGCAGAGCTGCCAGCAGTAGCCCTCGACAGTCGTGGCTCGCAGCTCCTAAAAGGGGGGGGCATGCGGCGCGACGGGGAGGAGGAAAGGGGGAGTGGAACGCATTCAGTTATTTAAAAAATAAATTTTAAAAAACGTACCTTCACTCGCTGCGCGCTGCTCCTCCATCTCTATTGCCTGCTGCTACACCCAGGCTGCCCTGCGCCAACCCTTACGCTGCTCAGAGCAGCATCAGGATTGGCTGGGAGCGCCTAGCCAGGGTGCTGTCAGGCAAACTGGGAGTCTGTGCAGCCTCTCTGGAGACCACCTACTGGGCATGTGTGTTCGGCCGGCCCAAGACGGCTGGTCAAACACACATGCGCTCTGAGGGAGAGTGCTGACCACACTCCCTCAGTGCACGTCACCCCCATGGTTTATCATCCTTTCATTCTGAAAGGTTTGCAGTTTCTGCTGCTGTCGGGGGGGGCATTCCTCCGCCCATATGGAGGAGCTTCCCCTGGCCATTTAACTTAAAAAAACAGCATCCAATGGCTCCAACCCACCTGGGAAACGCCAGCAAGGATAAATGACCAGCCTGGCCCTAATCCAAGGCAACTGCTTGGTAGCTCGAGGCTGCACATTCTTTTCATAGAGAAACCATTTGATTACCCAGAAGTATTTTAGATTTTTCAGTACACCAGGCTATGACAAATTATGCATGCTGGCTTTTGTTGTTTCCTCAGCATATTACTAATGTTTACATTTTTGTACACTCTCAGATACCTCCATTTGCTTTTAGAATGAAATAGACTATCAATATAAATGTCACTGCACCCGAGAATGTCAGAACCAGGTGTACAAAATATAGGCATTGCTATTTCCTAATTGCAATTCTTACCAAATCACAATTAGGAAATTGCAACTCCTATGAAAACGTTAAAATCTTGAATAGTGATTCCTAGTGGGTCACATATCGACCTGCCTCATCCATATTAATGAGGGAGGTCGCAGCTTGCGACCCATTAGGAATAGCAGCCATCACAGGGATGGTGGCCTGCAGCTGTCAGCAGACCACCATGTCTGTGATTGATTTTAAATGAAGCAATATATACATTTTTTTAAAAATGCAGCTTGTTTTCTTTAAAGGAAAACACGCTGTGTTAAAAAATAAAATAAAATTCAAGTTGTGGGATCACTGCCTGCGCTTAGAAACATTCCCTCGGACCCCTTCCCATTTGCAAATGGTTACCACCTCTTTCCTTCAAGGAGTCGATAAAAAATGTATGATTTGTGGGTGTAATTCGGGTGCAAAACATTCATATTTGCCACTACGTTTCAGTATTTGGAAAGGGCGCTTTAAATAAGCCTCTTTCAACTACTGATTCACTAAACTAACTTGTAATTCAGTGACAAGTTTTCGTACAAATGCAGAAGACTCCAACCGACTATTAACAGACATGGAAACCACACAATCTAGAAGATCAGTTTTAGGGTGGGGAGGTGGGAAGCAGCAGGTGCTGGATCTAGCACTTGAGCAAGGAAACAATGCAGTAGATGCAAGAAGATCGGGTGCAAAGATAATTACTTACCCTTACCGGCTTGCTCCAGTGAGGTAAACAAGGCAGAGGCAGTGCAAGCTGCGGTGAAAAAAGAAAAAAAGGAGTAGAAATTACACCTCAAGGGGAAGGGCAAAAAAAAACATTTAAAAAAAAGAAAACATCTATTTTATGGCCTCGGCTGTCCTCTAGTGGGAATCTTCAGTATTTTCCGGTTTCAACTTAAATTCTATATTTCCCTCCAGTGCCTTTTCGGTAGTGGAATTCACTTGAAACCAGCATCCCCTAGCCAACAGATACTAAACTGGGCCGGTAGTCGGAATTACAAAAGGTGCCCATCAGAAACAGTAGCGCTGAATAAGAATAAACCCAAGGACCCCATCGCTTCTCAGAAATTAGACAAGAGAGACAGGGCAGGTGTACCAAGTGAAAGGGCACCAGTTGGAGTCATGGTCACTCAGCCTCCTCTTCTGAAACAGCTCAGCTTTCTGACTCTACCCAGTGAAGCAATACACTAATCCAGTGACATTGCACTCTCCTCGAAGGCATGGGCCTGCCTAATGGTGGGGACACTAGCCATGGGTCAGGAGCACTGCTTACCAAAGCAGAGGCACGATCCACACCAGGATAGCTCTTTGCAGAGTCACGCCACACTTGTCAGAGAACATGCTGCACACGTTGTATGGAAAGACTAACCTTAATTGGTGTGATCTTAATATTAAGGCATGTCTTAATATTTATTTTATTCTACTGCTGGGTCATCACAGAATTAATCCTCAGTGTGTTGACATGTACGCTCACATATCAGACATCTGATTATTGTTTGTGGTTGTACTGTTTTTCCAGAGATAGTGGCTGTGCACGATACATAGGTGGTGAGAAGCATCCAAGCAAGAACTGTGCTAAAAAACAGAATTGCAACAAGCAATGAAGCTCACTGATTGTGTCAGGACACCACGATCAAGATCGTACTATGGAATTACTAGGTAGAGTGCTCATTGCATCATTCTCAAGAATAATGTCATGACACAGTGCATACTAAATGGATAAGGGCAGGTTTTGATGGGCAGGAGTGCCAGAGGCGAAAAAATTATGGTACCACGAGCATGAATGAACACATGACAAAAAAGGGTCTGTGGACCCGCTTTTTGGGTGGTGTGCCAATTAATGTAAATAATATTAAGACCTACAAATTTACTGAGTAATCCTCAGTTCCACTTCCTAGTATGAGAATTTTAAACATAATCGCCATGAATGCCCAGGGTCTTAACTCCCCAAAGAAAAGATAAGAATTGCTAAAATGGTTACACGAAAATGTAGATTTTGCCCTGCTCCAAGAGACCAACTTGCTGAAACCCTATGCCACAAGATTGCGTTCGCACTGGCCCCCTTGCCAGATACATACATCAGCACCTAAAAAAAATCAAAGAGAATGGCAATACCAATAGGGAGAGAGGTCCCACTCACAACAGAACCTAATTAAGGGTGGGCGGACCTCGCAGAGTCGTACTCTGCGTAATTCCACGGAGTTACAAAAAACTCTGACAGATTCTGCGAAGTTCTGCGCCAATCCAGTTATGTCCCATTTGATTTCCTGCCAATGCAAATGAGGCAGACAGGGTGATTCACTTTTATCTCCGTCACCTTCTGTATTCTGCACTGCAACAACAATGGGACCAATCATCTGCTGGCTGCACGATCTAGCACGCTCTGTTGGTCTCAGCAAATCAGCATGAGGAACAAAGGCACGAAGGAAGAAGGCCACTCGCAGCTCAGTGATGCCTTAGGGCCATGGGCTGCAGCTGGGCGCAGTCACCCGCAGGAGCAGATAACCCAACACCACTAAACTGCTCTGACACTCCCCTTGAGAAGATGCAATTCCGTTATTCATTTAATAGCAGATTCTTACAGGCTGCTAAACTGCTCAGGAAGTGGAAGAGGGCTGGATGCTGCTGAATAGAGTTTGAGACAGGCTAGACATTTTGCAGGCAGCCCAGAAACTGCTTTGCTAAAGCAGCTCACTTGGTCTACTTATAAGCATGCAAGTTCTTGCCATTATGTTCTGAAAACCTACACAGTAGCACAGTGATGTAGACAAACTGTGATGCATTGCTCATGGGCTATAATTGAACCTGTGCCACTCCGTCAGGCCCACATTCAAAACGTAACTGCTCCCCTCTTACCTGCATGTAGGAGTAGTCAGCCACCAGGTTCAGATTGTTTTGATACAGCATAGCTCTCGATGAGTGCCCGCTTGCCGGCAGGGATCTCCTCCTCCAGTAGCCATTTTCCAGTGTCCCCGTCCAGTCTCCAGCCACAGGGCGGTTACCACAAGCCCTCCCACCAGGAATTCTGGGATCGCGAATGCCAGCCTCACTCTCACATACACGGCAACACCGCCTCCAGCAGCCTAGGAAATGAAGTCTTCCCACGTCTGCTTCCTCTTCAACCACAGTTAAAGAGCTCTGGGTGCTGGTAAACTCCAGTTTGCAGCAGTTGGCGGAGTTTTGGAGCGCAGATTGGCAAAAACTCTGTGAACTCCGCTGACGGAGCAGAATTTACTGACCGCCCTTAAACATAATATAGAGAGCTGGATAGAAGAGTAGCAAGGTTTATAGATATCCAAAACAGGCTCAGTTCACCCTATATACTGCAAATGAAGGGAAAGAAGAATTGTATGCTCATGTATTCCTGAAAGTACTGGAATTCATCAGATGTCATGTAATAATAGAAGTGGATTTTAACTCAATGCTGGATCCTATACTGGTCTGCTCCTCTCTAGGTACACATCCATACCAGGCATCACACTAGTTGAGATAAGGACTAGTGCATTGCATTGGAGGAAAAGGCATGCCAGTGATAGGATTACTCGTTTTGCTCAATCGCACATATAATGTACACATTAATAGACTTTATGTTAATAAATGACTTACTGGTTCCTAGAACACAAGATACTGAGAGGGGGTGAAAGTCCTAAGACTTTCACTTTCACTGCCATCACCATAGCATTTGAACAGCTGTCAGAACGAACTGAAGCAGGCCCCACAGCAGCAAAAATATGACCCAGTATTTCAAGATCCATTAATATATATCTCCATTGGAGTGCATTGACACATTATATTCAGGAGAACACAGAGAACTGGGTCTGCTGGAACTTTGTGTGGGATACCACCAAGACAGTGGCACGGATGGGGAGCTAATCTCATAAATGTCCACCTTCCAGAGGTTAGCAAAACAGAAAAGAGCTAAGCGAGAGATAGCGCTCCGACAGCTAGAGCGATTACGTAAAAGAGACAGACTGAGGGGGACCTACAGTCACACAGGGCAAGCCAGAGGGGAACGTGAATATCTGTTGACTGCAGAAGCAGTTAGCTAAATGCTCTTTATAATTCAGAAAAAATAAATTGAGGGGATAAAGCCAAGAGAGTCCTGGCCTACAAACTTAAGAAAATGCACACAAAAATATATATCTCGTACATTCTCAAATTATAATGGAGACAAGTCTGCTAAGACAGTGGATATCATACATTATTTTCATGGACACTATTCCGCAATATATAGGTCAAATGATATGAACAATGTTTTACTTGCTCTAGATCTCTATGATATTTCCAGTTCCCAGAAAACAGCCCTAATATAATCACACAATTAGAGGTGTCAACAACTAAAGCACTAAACCTAGCTATAGGTGCCCTGTTTGGAATAAAACTCAAGGCCCAGATGGCTTCAAAGCCCCATTCTACAAAGTATTCGCAGATATAATAATAAAACCTCAAAACCTTTGCTATGGGTGTTTATTTATTTCTTGCACTCCAGGAAAGTCTCAGACACCATGATGGAGTCAGTGTTCTCCCAGATTTTAAAACCAGACATGGACAGAACATATACTCCATGCAGAGATCTGTGTCCCTTTTGAATGTAGAAGTATAAATATTTACCAGGATGCTAGTTATCAATTTATTCTCTATGGCCAAATGTAATACCCACCTACCAGGCAGGCTTTGTCAAACACAAACATGAGATAAAAAACATCTGGCAACTGACCTTATGAATTTGATAGATCACATAAAAAGTAAGCAGATACTTTTCATGTTGGATGCCGAGAAGACATTCGTATGGTGGAATGGAGGTCCTAACATGAGACTTAAATTAAATGGAGAAGTTTCGGAAAGGATAACATTGATGTGAGGACCAAAAGGGAGCACTCCATGCCTCCAGGTGTTCTCTTTCAATATAATAACCCTTGGTTTCAGAAAAAGAAGACAATCTAGATATCAATGGCCTTTCTACCCACAGTGCCCCAAGAAAACTGGTGTTATTTGCAGATGATATTATCTACTTTATAATTCAGCCTCAGCTTCCCTTCCAGTCTAAATAAAAGAACTCAAGACAATGCTCGGAGGTCTTAAGATTTAAGACCAATCATGATAAATCCAAGGGGTTGAATGTGGCAGACCCATCTGCAAAATATGGACTAAAGAACTGTTAAAATATCTAGGGATATATCGCTCCCCAAAATTGATGGAGCTACATGGTTACAATGCCCCTGTGTCTTAGATATATTCTACAAGGTACTACACAGGTGGGTAGGTTAAAAATAGCCTGGGTTGTGTGAATCTCAACTATAAAAATTAACTTTCTTCCACAACTACTACATATAGTACAAACATTGCTTTAGAATTTCTGATGTTGAACATTCTTAATACCCAGAAAAAGTTGCTATCCTTCACATGGTTTCACAAAAATTCTAGAATTTTGATGGCTACGTTTTAAAAAACGTGTGGTTGATGGAGAAGTATGCTTTACGGATTCTGAGTCGTATATCTCCAAGGCACAGATATGCCCAATATTGGAATTGTTGAAATACCTGCACTCTAGGTGGATTTTTCTTTCTGACCTACTACATTCATCATGCCCACCAAAAGAAGCTAAGGTCTAAAACTAATTAGGCAATAAATACTTTTCTGTAGCTTTTTGTCCTACAGGCACATTTCATTTCACATGTTCTCAGAAGTTATTAACAGACAATTTCACATGGTTCTCTCAGGGGTAAAGTGCAGTTTCTACATCTACAGCTGTCCAGCTTGAATAGCACAGTCATATGCGGTGCACAACCATGTTGCGAAGTGGGTTTTCTGCGTAGGGTCTAAAGGTGACACTTGCCCCTTCGGTACGCATAGGTTTAAGCTACATTTTGAATAGTTTCTTAACTGTATTTCTCAGGTGTTCCATGTGCATACAGCAGCAATTCCTCTCTTAGGATTTAAGAGAGGAAAGTAAAAATGTGTCCAGACTGAATGTTTTCGAGCTGGCTGACACCCAACTCCAAACCATGCTATCTTTGTAATCACACACTTACCCATCTTAAACCCGGTGCTCATCTGGTCTTTTTGATTATGGTGGTTTAGACTCCTAGGTTTGGAAGCAGTGGCAAGCAACTTCATTTTTAGTCTGAATTCTCTTTTCCCACTTATTGCAATCACCAAACTACAAGAATTTAAAGCTCTGCAACTGTTTACACATTCAATAAGTTTTAATAGTTTTTAGACCTAATTTCAGACCTCAGTTAGTATGTTTTCACAAGTTAGTAACAGACTATTCTACATCATTTCTTGGTCTTAAACCACTGTTTCTACCTCTTCAGATGTAATAGTAGTACACCTTACACCTTTTGAGCGGATGAGTAACGTGCAATGTAACTATTCACTCCACTTTCTAAAGCCGATTTTCACCTCCTAACAGCAGCCCACTTTTTGCACTCTCTGTGACGGGTGTTTCCAAGGGTGCCATGTGATTTTGGCTCCAATTTCTTTCTCAGAATGTAAGAGAGGAAAGTAAAGATGTCTTTAGATGCAATATTCTTCACCTCCCTGACACGTAACTCCAAACCCTGCTAGCTTTGTACAACATGCACTTTCCCACATTCTGTTGACCTGCTCTGTTTCTGAGGTTTCAGACACCTATATTTGGAAGCAAGGGGAACAACTTAAGTTTCAATCTGCATTCTGTTTTACCAACTACCGCAGTCATTATGAAAACAAAGAGAAATTAAAGCTCTGGAACTGATTAGACATTAAATAATTCTCTGTAATTTTGTGGCCTACTCTCATGTTGCATGTTTCTAGGAGTTACTAACACACTATTCCACATTGTTTTCTCATGATTTAAGTGTTGTTTCTATATTTTAAGATGTCCGACTTGCATACCATAGTCTTACTCAGTTGATGACAATAGTGCACAGTAAGTTTTTGATGCAGTTTCTGAAATGGAAGCTCAACCCTTTGGAAGGCCTGCATTTTGAACAGTTTTCAACTGTGTTTCCCTGGGGTTCCACATGTGTTCACCTCCAATTACTTTATCAGGATGTAAGAGAGGAAAGTAAACATGTCTCCAGATGCATACTCACTTTGCAAATATGCACATTTGTACTTTAAGCCCTATGGTGCTTTGCTCTGTTTCATTATCAATTTCCAAAAGGATGATGTAGGAAGGAGGGGCGAGTTATTTCAGTTTTTTGGGAGTTTTGTTTCTGACTTACTCCAGACTTCGTGCACTCCACAAGAAGTTAAAGTTCTAGAATTGATAAGACATTAAATCATTATCTGTAGTTTTCTGCTATAATCCCAGTCTTCGGTTTGCACATATTCACAAGCTATTAACATACCATTCCGCATTGCTTTCTGCAGGCAAAAGTGCACTTTCTACTTTCTTCAGATGAAGAAAGTTGAATGGCAAAGTCAAATTCAGTGCACGACTATAGAGCAAAGTGAGCTTTCTGCGCTGTTTGTAAAAGGTGAATAGTGTTCTTTGGTAGACCTGAACCACACCTACTTTTTCACAATTTCTGAACTCTGTTTCTAAGTTTTTTACAACCATTAAGCTCCATTTTCGTGGTCAGGATGTTAAAAAAGGAAAATACACATTCCCCAAATGGAAGGTTTTAAAGCTCCCTGATCCACCATTAAAAACCATGCACATTTAGTAAAATGCACAGTTTCCCAGCTTAAACAATATGCTAATTTGCTCTATATAGCTACATCATCTCAATTTTCAACTAAACAGACAAACCTCTCTAAACCTACCTTGCTGATCCTATCTATATTGAAGCGATACAATACCATTAAAAACACATTGGGCCTCATTACAACCCTAACAGGCTGACGGTACTAAAGCCTGCATTATGACTATGGCGGTCCCGCCACGGCCATACCGCCGGGACCACCAGGTTACCGCCATGGCAGTCCCGGCGGTTGTAATCCGCCATGGCAGTGCTCCAAGCAGCGCTTCCCGGGGGATTACGAGTCCAAATCCGCCAGCCGTTCCATGGCAGTAAATATCGTCATGGAACAGCTGGCGGAATGGGTGACTCGGGGGGGCCTTGGGAGCCCCTGCACCTCCCATGCACTTGGCATTGGAAGTGCAGGGGCCCCCATGCACATCCCCCTCGCAGAATCTACTGCCCGTTGCGCGACGGGTGCTGCTGCACCCGCCGCACCACCACATTGCTGCCGGCTCCATTAGGAGCCGGCTGCAATGTTATGGCCGTACTCCCCGCTGGGCCGGCGGGTGGAAACTCTGTTTCCGACCGCTGGCCTAGCGGGGATGTCAAATTACGGGCGGCAGATTTCAGGCCACATTGGCGGCCTGATGGCGCTACAATATTGGTAATGAGGGCCATAGTGTCCTGTCAAAAAAGCACAATATAATAACACATTCAACATATAGAACTGCCTGCATCTCACTCAATGACAAACTTGAAAAAAGGTTAAAGTACATGTACAAAAGTCTCTTTCTAATTATTTCTGTTCTTTCTTTCTCCTTTGTTATATGTACGTTAACCTCACCTGTTTTTTTGCACGCATTCCACCATCTGCATTTTCATTTCCAACTTTATGTAGTAAAACAAATCTCTACATTGCAATTCTTGTGAAATAGAAAAACACATACTAAACTGCAGGGAATGTTTCACATTCAAGCAACAGCACCCCGTACCGCTACTACTAATGTGCTCCACTTTCCTAGGCAACAAAGTAAGACCTGGTTACAAGCCTCTCTCCGATTCTAAAGCTCACCGAGCGTATGAGCATAGTGTGCGCCACAGAAGGTTCCAAATATTAGCGCTGCATGTCCTCTTGCTTTAAACCAATTGAAGCACCATACTGAAGGCTTCCTCCTTTTCAATCGCAATTCACAAAATAAATGGCAGTTACTTTTACTTTACATACTGTTCTACCTCACTAACATCAACCAATCACGAACCTAGGATTCTAAAAGACTCCTTCCCCTCCCTTGAAATTACATACTTTTCCATAACATTTTTCATTCTGCTGCAGAATCCTCTGTGTTGCACTAGGATACACCCATCATGGGTAATGTCTAGATTGTAGGTGAGACCATTGTCTTTTGGACTATGCAACTTACCAAAAATTGTAGCATCGACAAAGATCCAGAGTTTCCCAAAATGTACATGATATGGATTTGCCACAGAGTAATAAAATAGCATTAACTACCGCATATGGTGGAAAGCATTTCGAATTCTGAGCACCCTCATGACATGATTGTGCTCTGCAGAGAAAATGATTTGGGCTCAATCACAGATGAAGCTCTCTCAATTCAAATAAAAGAACCCTTGGGAGAGCTGATGAATATCTCCCTCCTCATTGCATGTGTCTATTGAAACATATGTCAAAAGCAAAACTGGCAGTGGTCCAACCAATTCTGTCCAAAGATTGAGAAATACTGAAAGCATGTGAATACAGTAATTTACAATCTCCCAGAGACTATAGAATGGGCTCCATATACGAAAATAACATGTGCTTTGACATTCTTGTTGTCTTCCTAAACAACACAAAGGAATGTATCCAGTTCTACCCATTAGTGAGCAGCCACGGCATAACTAGGAGACATGCAAAGCTCATGCAATGCCACTGTAGTCACACACATGAAAGAAAATACTCAGTGTTACAAAAATAAAGGTACTTTATTTTGGTAACACCAATGCCCAAAATACCTTAGAGCAGAGGTCTTCAAACTGGGGGGCCTTAAGTGAACCCGGGGGGGGCAAACTCTGGCCAAAATAAATATTATACAGATAACATGCTTTTGTTTTAAGCAGAAGCATGTTATTGCAGTTTTAAAAAGATAACAGTACTTAACTGCAATGTTTAAATAGGTTTAGACATATTTAAACATTGCCATCTTTCTAAAATAATTGTGAAAAATTCTGAGGGGGGGCCCAATGATTTTTATTTTTCAATTGGGGGGGCGCGGCATAAAAAAGTTTGAAGACCACTGCCTAAGAGACTATACTCCCTTAGGAGGCAAGTAATATACACAGTATATACACTAGAATGCAGAAATAGCTGTAAAAACAGTTAAAAAACAACAGTGCAAATAGTAAAAATCACAATAGTTAGAAATGGGCCTGGGGAACACAAACCATATACTAAAATAGTGGAATGTGAAAGTCCGTTTCCCACCTGGGCAAGTGTAGTGTGTAGAGGGGCGCTGGAAGTATTAGAAAACACCAAAGGTAAGTAATAGAACCCACCCCAGAGCCCAGGAAAGCAGGAGTGAATCACAGTATCTTTCCTAGAACACACAAGAACATGAGAAAGAAGATAATGCAAGAACCAGAAGAGACTGCAAGAAATTAATGATGGAATGATGGATTCCCGGACCTGAAGACCTGTGGAAGAAGGGGACTAAGTCCAAGAAGCACTGAAGAGTCCAGGGAGAACAGGAGCCCCTGCTAACCCGGATGAAGGTGCAAAAGAAGACCCACCAGTGAAGCACAACAGTCATTACTGCACCCAAGAAGATGGATGCAGGTTCCTGGTTGGTGCAGATGATGCCCCACACCGCATGGATGATTGCAGTCTGGTTTGCGTTGCTGGATTCCGACAACAAGCCTTGGTACACGCAAAGCTTGCGGTTAGCAGAAAAAGGTGTTGCCCAGGACTAGGAGGGACCTGGTGGATTCTAACCAGGAGGGACGTCATTCCCTACTAGAGGACAGACCCCTACCCTCCCTTATTGGGAGATCAGGGGGGGAACTTCATCCTTTGGATAAGAAATATATCTTCCAATTCATGATCTACAGTCATGACTGGACATGCTTCTTGTCTTTTCCAGCCTTTTAGAGGCAGTGCAATACATTGAACAGTTATGTCAAACAGCGGCCCATAACTCAGTCCTATTTAACCTGCATTGGAGTTTTCTCCACCTTGCATCCCTATATGGAGACTTCAGCATAGGGCCTTACTTAATGCTCCATTTCCATTTTGGAGCGAAATTAGAACACTGGCCTCATTCCCTTGCTATGGATACAGGGACAGTGGGTTCCTTCAGGGCAGAATGGGAGGCCGTCAAGGTCTGCATGCGTGGAGCATGTACGAATACTTCCAATGAAATGCGCACAACTGTGTACAAGGACGCCTTAAAATTCGAACCTGAGATCAGTTAAATAGAAATAACCGAATCCAATCTTATTAGGACAGTAATATTGACATTATCAACTGCTTGGCCTTGCATGACTATCAGCAGTATATAACCCTACGATACATTATATCTGTCCTTTACTGGCTCAACTGTTATAAGACGAACCACCCCACCATCCACTTATGGCAATTCTTTCCTTGTCTGTGGATATAGTTGACAATCGGGCTCAGATCAGTGAGCCACTGCATGACAATTATAGAACATATATGCTGCTCATGATGAGGCCCCAACACAAGAAGCTGCAGACTATCAGAATCGGTTACAGCTGGTTGCTTTGACCACAATCAGGCTGAGTCCATTGATGGACCAATCATTTTGACAGAGATATTTGTGGCAATTAAGGTGGTCGCCCTAAGTAAAATTCCCGGTACAGATGGCCTTCCTTTCAAATTTCATATCACGTATGAAATCCTTCTGGCACTTCATATGCATGGTATGTACTTGGAGGCTATGGACGGGGATGGGCTTCTTTCCACCACGAGGGAGGCATTCTTAGTATCATTAATGAAACATTATTTTAACCTACTGGACATGGCATCTTACCTCCCACTTTCTATTATTAATACAATTATAATATATTAAGTAAGGTACTTGCAAATTATTTAATTCCCTTGTTACAGTTGTTACTCCATCCTGACCAGTCTGGATTTATTCAGCACAAGAGCACTGTGTAAAACATTAGGAGACTATTTCAGGTCTTGGGAAATTCCAGGTATGGGAAGGACGTTCCTGTGGTTGTATCAATCGATATGCAAAAGGCCTTTGACTCTTGAGTAGAGCTACCTGCTTATGTTTTTGGGCAGGCTACTGTGAGAAAAAGACTCGTTTGTCATGGTTACCACCCACTTCTTGCCTGGTATTTGATGTAATCTCAAAGTTGTTAGTGCGCAGGGCTCCTGCTAACCAGGTTCCCTGGGCTAGATCTCTTTCCCTAAAACTGTTGTTATGCATTTCCACAATCGGCAACACCTTTAGCTGGCACTTTAAGTCCCTAGCAAATGGTACTTCGGTACCCCTGGGCATGGGGTACTAAGGGTAAGTCCCTGAGGGCAGCAGCACAGGTTGTGCCACCATCTATGCATCCAAAAGTACCCAGCACTGCCATTGCAGACTGTGTCTTCTGATGTAATCCTAAAAGACAAACTTGACATGGCACGCAGCCTGTGCGCCCTGTCCACTACACACTGCATGCACTATAAGTAAGTCACCCCGCTGGCAGGCCTTCCAGCCCTAAGGCAGGGTGCACTATATTGTATATGTGGGCATACATGCATGAGCAATATGTCCCTACTGTGTCCTTCCCAAACCTGGGACATAGTAAGTGAACAGGGCAGCCATTTTAATGCATGTGCTGGACACTGGTCAGTATGAGTTTCACAGCTACACAATGGCTACCCTGAACCCTAGGTTGTTTGGTATTAAACAACTCTGAATAATAAGTCTAAACTGGTACCAGTATTGGATTTATTACAAAATGTACCAGGGGTCACCTTAGAGGTGCCCCCTTGAAAAGCTAACTACCCTGGCATGGTTGCTGGCCGGTCACAACCAGCCTGCCACTGCCAGACAAAATTCTGAGTCCCTGGGGTGAGAAATCCTTCTCTCTGGTACTCAGAACAAAGCCCTTCCTCAGTGATGGTGCTAGCACCCAGTCCCTCAGGAATATGCACTGCCCTGCTAGAAAGCTTCAAAGGGCTTACCCCTTGAAACTCAAACCCCCAGGCCTCCTGCTAGCAGCAGATGGCCGCCCGTGGTGTAACCCCCACTTTTGGCAGGAGCAACAGCAGGAAACCAGACAAAGGACAGGAAGAGTGGTCAGTCCTGGCTTGCACCACCCCCAAGGTGTTGCATGCAAGGTGACTCCTCCATTTCATTTTCCTCTATCTTGCATGGAAAGAAAATAGCCAATGAAGTGTAGAGAAGTGATCTCTTCCCACAGGAAATAGTCACTCTACGGATTCTTATTTTTTGGATACCTTGTATGCCCTTCAGGTGTTTGGTGCCCTCTCTGAACCCTGCATTAATCATTCCAAAACTTGTGTGTTCCCTTTGAAATCCTGCACCTCTGTAGAATCAGATCAACTGCACCAGTTAGTGTTACTTTGGGAATTTATTTTATTTAAGTACTTTGGTGTTAGGATATTTCACCTTCACACAGATGTGATTGATTACACCCTTACAAGTCACTTTTGAACACAAGAGCACCGATTGGGTGCTGACGGCAGCTTCCATTGTCCATGATAGGTAGAATTGCCAATTGCCATTACAAAAATATTCATACTTCCAATTTTATTTCATTTCTTCGCAACCACTCTGATGCTTTTAACACCCTGTTTTTTTATGTGCCTTGAACCTCTTTGAGGCGCTTTCCTTTAATTGAAAAGGCACAACCTGGCTCTTAATAAACTTCGGAGCCATCTGGGTAGTAGAGGTTGGTTGTTCTAAAATTCTAAAATTATTATTTGAATTCCAAGTTACAATGGGTGATTTAGTTATGTGCTATGGTTACCATCATTTAAAGACACTGCTGGAACACTACCCAATTCACAGTGGGCATTTCATGTGCTTTATGGCAATAATTAATGTTCTCAAAAATATTTTCCCTCCTTAACCAAATCCTCTTGCAACACCTCAGTTTTTAGAGGTTTAGTTAGATGTTGTCCTCAAACAAAGTGATTACCAGGTTATATGCTGCACTTATATATAATGATGGGCTTAAACTTCACAGATTTAAGAGTGTCTTGTGAATTACACTTTCATAAAACTAAATGAGCAATGATCCCAGGTGCCGAGTCACCCAAAAATGGGATCCAGAAACGCTTGTTTTAACGTTATGTAGGCGGGTGTCGTCCACCTCGCCTACCGACGCGCAGACATGGCGCCAACCGCGCACCTCCTCCATCCCCATCCCGCGTCGTCAAGGACTTCCGGGTTGCCGCATCGGGAGTACGAGAGAACGCCACAAAAGAAAGAGACGCCGAACTGGAAAGGGAGGAGGCGAGTGAAGAAGACGAGACGAAGGAACCACCAGGACCGTAACGAAGCGCGACCGAAACGAGTACCGAGGAGCGGAAGCCCAGCCCATGCGCTGGAGCTGAGGAGAAACCGCGAGGAAGAGAGAAATCCTGCCACGACCCAGGAGGGTCGTGGCTACACAAGGTACGGGCCATATTCAGGAGTACCAACAGTAAAGGGGCAAGGGGGAGGTGGAAGGAAGAAAAGGAGACTGGGGAGAACAGAAAGGGAACAGGGCAGGTTGTTTTGGGTGACAGGGATTTGGGAACCACAGACTACCTTCCCACCCTATCACTAGCCTGAAATAGTTACAATAACAGCCCGTTTTCCCCCTCTTCTTTTGACATAACCCCAGTAAAAACACCACCTCCTGTAGTTCCTTCCCACACACCCCCCCTGTACTAACAAGATAATAGAGATAACAAACTACCGCCCTACTTACCTGGACATATCCTTTTGTTCTTCCGAGAGCCCACGGGAACCAAGGAGAAGTTACCCGGAGATCGCGACCTAACAGGAGAAAAGAAAGAACATTAACGACGCGTACAAGTCATCCCAAATCTATAACAGAAAATCCCCAAAGAAAGACCGAGAAGAAGTACAGCCATTATTATTACAATATCTTTACTATACGAAATAAATAGTATCTACGCCCTTATAGGGCCCGAAAATCCGAGTCCGAGTCCTCTGTACCACTGAGCCCAACCCTACACGTTATCCATCAATAATGATAATAATAATAACCAAGAATATTCAATACCTCTAGAGGTAAATGATAAAACCAAGGGTTTGCCGTCAGTGTATATATATGAAGGGACCATGCAATGAAAAAAAGGGAAATGTCTAATGGCCCAGAAACAGGTTAGAGCTTCTCTGTCGACCAGTAATTAGTTCAGTCCTGGACCCTTCAGTAGTCAGGGAGCAAAAGCAATTAAATTTTCAACACACTCACAGCCTTCGACAACTTCATTTTAAGACCTCCCAGGCTTGCATCAGTGGCGAGAAATGTTTTTCTTCCCACTTCAAACCAGACTGCATTATTTTCTTTCTTTTCAATCATCCATACATTCCTTAGTCCATGAAAAATGCATATTCTTCTTAAGCATGACTCCCCATGGGAAAACTACACTAACAAAATCTCTTACAAACTCAGAATAATAATCTGGAAGACCTAGCAAGTATTACAGATCTTCCATGTCTTTGGGTGTTTTTTCACAACGTCCACCATCTTATTCAACACCTTGATAATGACAATGATACTGTAATGAATCTCTGTGTATCATAGATGATTAACAATTTGATAAACTTTGTGCAGAAGTGCAAGTGGAGGAGCAGATCACACATAACGGTGCTTTGCAAATATTACTGAGAAAACATTAACTACAAAACTCCATAGTAATTGTATACTTTTGATAAAATTAAATTAAAAGATTCTTCAAAAAATTACTCGTTTTCAAATGGTCCAAACTACCACATTTGAACTATTTTACTTTAATGCTCTGGACTGGAGCTTTAAATTTTACTATGCTAGTGTCACAGGACATATTGGACACATTAGTATTTTTGTAATTTATTTACAACACAAATGGGCTGCTTAGTAGCTGTTTTCATATTAATCGCATAGGTGGGCATAGGTTCAATGCATTTTGCAGTGTCTACAGCTTCTTTGCAATATGGCCCTTAACAAGCAACTTCTCTTGTAATGTAGGATTATTAGTGCATCTCACTATTTGGCCATGGATAAGGTAGTCACAAAGATCCCCAAATTCACATGTGATGGCCAGGCCTCTCAAGACAGTCACATATCTTGCGATAATCTCATTTTTACATTGGAAATGAACAGAAATAAACAATTCTTGATTATGTGTTTTTTTTTCATTTTCAAGGTAAAACGACTGCCCCTATTATTGGATATTATTGTATATAGGGTCAACACATACAGGAATACTCTCTTTCACTACAGAAGTGCAAATTCTAAAATCCCCATGTGACAGTCTCTCCTCTGTATAGTTCCTTGGTTCCAAAAGGAACTGCTCAAAGGTGTGTGATTATTTTAGAGAAGCAAAGAACTTGCTCCAGCGATTAAAATCACAGGGTAATCTAAAAATAGACGATCACCAGAGCAGTGAAACATGCTTGGTACAATAATAGGGAGCCCTTCTTGACCACAAACATTAAAAACACTAAATCAAGAATTGTATGTGTCAACATTTGGCAACTGAAGCAATGATGCGAGGCATACTGCTAACAAAGAATGGCATGTTTTGGTATCAGGGAATTATAAACTTCCCCCTCCACTATTTGGTTACAAGTGGATGCCAAACATTAGAAGTACATTGGTAAAAAAGTTTGTTGAATCAGATAGGTTTCTGGATTTGCTTGAGAGTTTGGGATAGGAAAAATATATGGTGACTAAGTGCGGACAGTTCACTGTGTGTAGTACTGTGGGTAATATGAAGAGCTTTTATGTGAATGACAAAACCTGGACTTTGTCGACGTCTCTACATGTCAAATGAAGAATGTGATATTTCGTGTGGAACACCCCTATGGTTTGACATACGCTGGAAAAACTGAACAGGTAAAAACCTATATCCTGCAACACCAATCTAGAATTAGATGCAAGATAAGATATATTCCTATCGTTCAGCACTTTTTGGAAAAAGTGCCACAACTTTTCACACGTTTTGGTTTGTGGCTGAAATTATGTATGCCTCTAAAAAAGGTTCTAATATGGATAAAATGTTATCTTTTAATGAGACTTTAGCGACACAAAAGTATGATGGATGGAGGGCTGAAACTTTTCAAACAGTCACAGATCTGGTCTAATCCATCGTTCTTTTTCTCACCATGCCACACCAGTTTGGACCCAGCCATATGCAAATCAGTCTTGACTCTGTTCCCTGTGGGAACAGTCCAGCCCGAAGTGCCAGGCCAGGTCCTCCCTGGACAGGAAACTTGCAACCTAGGACTGGTTTCAGGATATAACCCTTCATCTGCCAGGGTAGCTTGAATACAGTGGCACAATGAGCACGGCACCCATGTCTGGTCATACCCTTCACCTTAGGGCAACTTTAGCAACACAAAAGGATGATGGACGGAGTGCTGAAACGTTTCAAACACTCACCCCCAGTCACAGATCAGGGTTTAATCCATTGTTCTTTTGCTCATCATACAACCCCAGTTTGGACCCAACCACATGTAAATCAGTCTTGACCCTGTTCCTCATAAGAACAGTCCAGCCCAAACTGCCAGGCCAGGTCCTCCCTGGACCGGAAACAAGCACTCTGGGACCGGTTTCAGGGTATCACCCTTTATCAGCCAGGTTAGCTTGTAAACAGTGGCACAGTGAGCACAGCACCCACATCTGGGCATACCCTTCCCACCTAGGTCAATTTTAGCCCATATGCATATGGCTGGGTCCAAACTGGGGTGGCATGGTGATCAAAAGAACGATGGATTAAACCCAGATCTGTGACTGAGTGTTTGAAATGTTTCAGCACTCCGTCCATCATCCTTTTGTGTTGCTGCCATTTATTGAGAACCATTGGCTCTGGAAACAGTACAGTTCACATAATATTGAACACCTCAGTTGAATGGCATCTTTTAGCCATGTTGTAATTTGTAGGCTTGTAATGATGTTCCAAATCCCAATCTACTACAGATGGTTGTTCTCTTTGCACAGAGACATTTTTGTAATACTCTACAACCCCTATGGTGCCTCATGGTCAGCTGTCTATTAGCATTACTCTTAAGTGATATAGGGAGGACCAGATAATTGATTCAGACTTTGAAGTCTATGGTTGTATGCCACCCTTTGGCTTGATGGCAATGATACACCATGGACAGATATAACATCTAAAATATTTATTGTATACAGTCTTTAAACTGGCCTTTATTTTTAGGTGACCTTTGATCTTTTTCTTTTGCAAATAATGCACCAACTGGAATAAGCAGTGTTGTAAATAGGAACAGTGATCTGGCTGCATTTTGAAATCAACTTGTGTAGGAGGCTGGACTGGCTTGTAGTGAGTACCAAGGGGTACTTACACCTTGCACCAGGCCCAGTTATCCCTTATTAGTGTATAGGGTGTCTAGCAGCATATGCTGATAGATAATGGAAGCTTAGCAGAGCAGCTTAGGCTGAACTAGGAGACGAGTGAAGCTCCTACAGTACCACTAGTGTCATATGCACAATATCATAAGAAAACACAATACACAGATATACTAAAAATAAAGGTACTTTATTTTTATGGCAATATGCCAAAAGTATCTCAGTGAGTACCCTCAGTATGAGGATAGCAAATATACACAAGATATATGTACACAATACCAAAATATGCAGTAATAGTATTAGAAAACAGTGCAAACAATGTATAGTTACAATAGGATGCAATGAAGACACATAGGGATAGGGGCAACACAAACCATATACTCCAAAAGTGGAATGCGAACCACGAATGGACCCCAAACCTATGTGACCTTGTAGAGGGTCGCTGGGACTATTAGAAAATAGTAAGGGTTAGAAAAATAGCCCACCCCAAGACCCTGAAAAGTGAGTGCAAAGTGCACTAAAGTTCCCCAAAGGACATAGAAGTCGTGATAGGGGAATTCTGCAGGAAAGACACAAATCAGCAATGCAACAATGATGGATATCCAGTCGAGGGTACCTGTGGAACAAGGGGACAAAGTCCAAAAGTCACAAGCAAGTCGGAGATGGGCAGATGCCCAGGAAATGCCAGCTGTGGGTGCAAAGAAGCTGCTACTGGACAGTAGAAGCTGGAGATTCTGCAGGAACGACACGGGCTAGGAACTGCTCCTTTGGAGGACGGATACCCCACGCCGTGGAGAGTCGTGCAGAAGTGTTTTCCTGAAGAAAGACTGCCAACAAGCCTTGCTAGCTGCAAATCGTGCGGTTAGGGTTTTTGGGTGCTGCTGTGGCCCAGGAGGGACCAGGATGTCGCCAATTGCGTCTGGGGACAGAGGGGGCGTCGAGCAAGACAAGGAGCCCTCTCAGCAGCAGGCAGCACCCGCAGAAGTGCCAGAAACAGGCACTACGAGGATGCGTGAAACGGTGCTCACCCGAAGTCGCACAAAGGAGTCCCACGTCGCCGGAGGACAACTTAGGAGGTCGTGCAATGCAGGTTAGAGTGCCGTGGACCCAGGCTGGACGGTGCACAAAGGATTTCCGCCGGAAGTGCACGGAGGCCGGAGTAGCTGCAAAAGTCACGGTTCCCAGCAATGCAGTCTGGCGTGGGGAGGCAAGGACTTACCTCCACCAAACTTGGACTGAAGAGTCACTGGACTGTGGGAGTCACTTGGACAGAGTTGCTGGATTCAAGGGACCTCGCTCGTCGTGCTGAGAGGAGACCCAAGGTACCGGTGATGCAGTTCTTTGGTGCCTGCGGTTGCAGGGGGACGATTCCGTCGACCCACAGGAGATTTCTTCGGAGCTTCTAGTGCAGAGAGGAGGCAGACTACCCCCACAGCATGCACCACCAGGAAAACAGTCGAGAAGGCGGCAGGATCAGCGTTACAAGGTCGCAGTAGTCGTCTTTGCTACTTTGTTGCAGTTTTGCAGGCTTCCAGCGCGATCAGCAGTCGATTCCTTGGCAGAAGGTGAAGAGAGAGATGCAGAGGAACTCGGATGAGCTCTTGCATTCGTTATCTAAGGAATCCCAAGAGACAGAGACCCTAAATAGCCAGAAAAGAGGGTTTGGCTACCTAGGAGAGAGGATAGGCTAGCAACACCTGAAGGAGCCTATTAGAAGGAGTCTCTGACGTCACCTGATGGCACTGGCCACTCAGAGCAGTCCAGTGTGCCAGCAGCACCTCTGTTTCCAAGATGGCAGAGGTCTGGAGCACACTGGAGGAGCTCTGGGCACCTCCCAGGGGAGGTACAGGTCAGGGAGTGGTCACTCCCCTTTCCTTTGTCCAGTTTCGCGCCAGAGCAGGGCTAAGGGGTCCCTGAACCGGTGTAGACTGGCTTATGCAGAAATGGGCACCATGTGTGCCCATGAAAGCATTTCCAGAGGCTGGGGGAGGCTACTCCTCCCCTGCCTTCACACCATTTTCCAAAGGGAGAGGGTGTAATACCCTCTCTCAGAGGAAGTCCTTTGTTCTGCCATCCTGGGCCAGGCCTGACTGGACCCCAGGAGGGCAGAAGCCTGTCTGAGGGGTTGGCAGCAGCAGCAGCTGCAGTGGAAACCCCGGGAAAGGCAGTTTGGCAGTACCAGGGTCTGTGCTACAGACCACTGGGATCATGGGATTGTGCCAACTATGCCAGGATGGTATAGAGGGGGCAATTCCATGATCATAGACATGTTACATGGCCATATTCGGAGTTACCATTGTGAAGCTACATATAGGTAGTGACCTATATGTAGTGCACGCGTGTAATGGTGTCCCCGCACTCACAAAGTCCAGGGAATTGGCCCTGAACGATGTGGGGGCACCTTGGCTAGTGCCAGGGTGCCCTCACACTAAGTAACTTTGTACCTAACCTTTACTAGGTAAAGGTTAGACATATAGGTGACTTATAAGTTACTTAAGTGCAGTGTAAAATGGCTGTGAAATAACGTGGACGTTATTTCACTCAGGCTGCAGTGGCAGGCCTGTGTAAGAATTGTCAGAGCTCCCTATGGGTGGCAAAAGAAATGCTGCAGCCCATAGGGATCTCCTGGAACCCCAATACCCTGGGTACCTCAGTACCATATACTAGGGAATTATAAGGGTGTTCCAGTAAGCCAATATAAATTGGTAAAATTGGTCATTAGCCTGTTTAGTGACAATTTGTAAAGAGAGAGCATAACCACTGAGGTTCTGGTTAGCAGAGCCTCAGTGAGACAGTTAGGCATCACACAGGGAACACATACCTATAGGTCACAAACTTATGAGCAGTGGGGTCCTGACTAGCAGGGTCCCAGTGACACATAACAAACATACTGAAAACATAGGGTTTTCACTATGAGCACTGGGCCCTGGCTAGCAGGATCCCAGTGAGACAGCAGTGAAAACACCCTTACATACACTCACAAACAGGCCAAAAGTGGGGGTAACAAGGCTAGAAAGAGGCTACTTTCTCACACAACCCCCCCCAAACGAAGGACAATAAGGCTAACCTTGGCCAGTTGTGACTTTATTGTCTAAGTGGTGATAAGTAGAGAGTAGCTCTGCAATAGACTGGTTACTCCCTTTATCATCCACTATATGGTTACTTCCCTGTGGGGATGTAAACCACCCTGTTTGAAGTTTTTTAGCTAAGCAACAATGTGAAGATGTATTTTCAGAGTTTCTATCAGTAAGTTTTAGTTTAGAGCAGTGGGAATTGTCCACTGAACCTATTTGTAGTGATGGAAATGCCAGACAGGGATGCTGTCTCAGAAAAGCCATGGCTGGGCAAAAACTTTGTCCATATGGCTGGAAGAGAGAACAGGGATGCTGTTTCTCTTGAGTTGGAGCAGGGCAGGGATGCTGTCCTATGAGCTCCACACTAGGGCAGGGGTGCTGTCCTAAGTGTTTTGAGGCAGTGCAGAGTTTCTGCACTAAAGTTTCTCTGGGAGGGTTGGAGGGATGCTCCATGTTAACTAAAATGGTGCTCTTTTTCTCACCAATGTTAGTTATCCCACAGAGAGGTACTTCTACCTCAGGGAGTACAGCTTTGCCAGCTGATGATTCCCTTGGAACAGGTGCCACCCCAGGAGAGGTTTCTCCCACCACAGGAATGATATCCTGAATGGTAGGGTGGTTAGGGGATACTGTGATACCCTTTTTACCTGTTGATGGAGAGGGATCATGAGTTTCCAGGCCTTCTCTCCTTTGCTTTTTCATTTCAGTAGAAATGAGAGGGAACAATTCCTCTGGGATGCCCAGCATGGCTGCATGGGCATAAAACTCTACATCAGCCCAACCTGAGGCCTCTAGGTCATTACCTAAGAGACAATCTACAGGTAAGCTAGGTGATACCACCACCTGCTTAGGGCCAGTAACTCCACCCCAACTAAACTGAATTATAGCTAAGGGAAGAAACTTAGTGGAGTTATGGACATCAATAATCTTATACTGTTGTCCAATGATGTGTTGATCAGGGTGCACTAGGTTTTCAGTCACCAAAGTGATACTGGCACCTGTGTCCCTGTAGGCCAAGGCCTCAACACCATTTATTGAAACTGTCTGCCTGTACTTATCCATTGTAAGGGGACAAGCAGCCAGTGTGGCAAGGCCAATGCCACTAGGTGTGACAGAAACTGTCTTGGGACGGACTGACTACCCCAGTTTCTATGATGGACCCATAAGTGAACCCAACTACACCCTTTGCTTGACTGTTGCCAGCAGTCCCACCACTAGTATTACTACTGCTAGGGGCACTAGAGCTTGATGTATTAGTGGTGGTAGGCTCAGGGGGTTTACCTGGACAGGACTTATCCCCTGGCCTATGGCCTCTGTTTTTACACACAAAGCACCAAGGCTTTTTAATGTGTGCAGATTGAAAAGAAGAGGAAGAATTTGTTTTATCCCCACCCTCTGAAGAGTGTTTAAGATTTGAAGTGGGATCTTTGGTTTTACCCTTATCCCCATGCTTATCTTGAGATTTTTCACCATCTTTCTTCTTATTGCCATCTTTGTCACCACCTGTATGAACTTTTCTGTTCACCCTTGTTCTGACCCATTTGTCTGCCTTCTTTCCCAATTCTTGGGGAGAGGTCAGATCAGAGTCCACCAAGTACTGGTGCAACAAATCAGACACACAATTATTAAGAATATGCTCTCTCAGGATCAAGTTATACAGGCTGTCATAATCAGTAACTTTACTGCCATGTAACCACCCCTCCAAGGCCTTCACTGAATGGTCAATGCAATCAACCCCTTTTTGGTCTCTCTGAACTTTATCCTGTATTGTTCAGTGGTTAAGCCATAACCATCCAGGAGTGCATTCTTAAGAATTTTGAAATCATTGGCTTCACTTTCTTTCACAGTAAGGAGCCTAGCCCTACCTTTTCCACTAAATGATAGCCATAGGATAGCAGCCCACTGCCTTTGAGGGACATCCTGTACAACACAGGCCCTCTCAAGTGCAGCAAACCACTTGTTAATGTCATCCCCCTCCTTATAAGGGGGAACTATCTTGTGCAGATTCCTAGAATCATGCTCTTTTTCAGGATGACTATTGGGAATACTGCTGCTGCCACCCTGGGTTCTAAACCCAATTTATGTCTTTCCTTCTCTACTTCTAAGGACTGTCTATCCAAATCCAGCTGTTGCTTCTTGAGCTTCAATCTGGTTTGTTCCACTCTCAATCTATTGAGCTCCCTTTCTAACAATCTGTCATCAGGGTGGGTGGGAGGGACATGCCTTGAAACAGAAGTATGATGAGAATGGACAGAAGGAGACCTGTCCCTTACAGAAGGCACCCTAACAGCTTGGTTAACAGAAACATCACTTCTACTGTGGTGAGAATGAATGCTCTTGCTATGATGTGAGACAACACTATCTGTATGGTGTGACTCAACCTCAGTACCAACTATGCTAGACTGAGCAACATTGGGTGGACAAGAGGCCTCCCTGACTGATATGAGTTCTGATGTGAGTTCTGACTGCTAACAAAGTGAAACAAGCTAAGAAAAAGCCTCAGAAGAAGAACAGCAGCCATCTATCTCTGATGAATTGAATTTTTCAACATTGGACAGGAAGACAAATACCAGACCAGGAAGAGGCAGAGGAAAAAGAAATCAGGGGAGAGGGTTCCAAGGGAGGTGATAGCACAGAGGGGTAATCCCTAATGAGGAGCAGCAACAAGTGATGGAGGACAATGATATGGTAATAACCCTTACTGAAAGGACATTAAATTAGAAACTCAGTTATTAACTTTGAGAGTCCAGAAAATAACACACAAAGATGTTTTATTTGGGAGACAGACAGGAAAGAAATCATGTAAAGAGAGGCACAGGATAAGCTTCATGAACACATATCATACTGAACAACAAAAGGTCAGACAAATTATGACTAGATATTGGCATCTACTCAGGAGTGAACCCCTAATAAGTAAGGAACTATCTAGAAAACCACTAATCACATACAGGAGAGCATGATCGTTTGGAACAATTAGTGAAAATGACATTAAAGTGCCTCCGAACACTGGCTCAGACCAAAAATGGTTTCACAGAGTGTAGTAAGTGCAAAGTGTGGACATATGGAGGGAATGCCACCTCTCTCAAAACTCCATTTAGCAAAGAGATCAAAATTAGAGGGAATTTAACATGCAGGAGTGATTTTGTTGTTTCTATGTTAAAGTGTTCTTGTGAGAAAACATATGTGGGCAGTACACAATTGCAGGTTAACAATAGGATATTGCGGCACCTCAGGACCATAAAGGATGTGAATGAGAATTACCCAGTACCAAGGCATTTCTGCAAGTATCACAATGGTGACACTGATCAATTGATATATCCTGTGATAGACAGTGTCCCCAAGAGGTGTTCGGGAAAGGGATTTACATAAATTAGAAATGAAGATACATACTAACATTTGATTTGTGAGAACTGAGAGGTTTAAATATGGATGAGGAATTGCATGTTCATGTCTAAATGTTCTCCCATGCGCTGGTATGAAGGGAGATCTTTATAGAGCAATTGTAGTAATGAGTAGAACACTTCTATTCAGAAATGTTTAACCTTGTTTTATTGTAGTTGATTTATGTTTTCTAGTGCTTCGGCTTCATCAAGAGTGACACAATGCAGGCAGTTGAAGAAAGTAAGAATATTTGGCCAGTCGGGCTGAACTTATATGCAGCGGAATATGAGCGGGTATTCTTTGTATGTTTAAAATTGGATACTGTATAGACTATAAGGACTGTTTTGATTTGTAGTCCTTTGTTTATTTTGTTTACATTTTTTGCATCTCCAAGAGAAAACAAATATGTTGCCCACTTGGGTGGAATTGTTGAATTAGGATTAGAGTATAGACTACTAGGATGTGACATAAAACAAAAGAGATTCAACAGTGAGTAATAATTGTGTACAGCACTAATGTACATGTGGTGCTTACTTGATGTCGTACTCCTAAGAGCTATTTTTGCATGTTTAGAAATGGCCCCAGTATGCCCGGCAGGAACCATATCATTTGTAAATCCTTTGTTTGCTTCATTAAATTTATTTGGCACTCCAATTTGCTTGGACATATTTAAAAATGACTGTTGTATACAAGGTAGGTACTGTTTTATTTGGTAGTGCTTTTTGTTAAATTGTGTTCTTATATTTTTCTGGCACTCCAATGTGTACAAAATGAAATTGAATATGGTATCCACTTGGATGGAATCGTTGAATTTGTTTTAGGATATAGAAAGGTAGGATGTGGCATAAAACAAATGAGTTCCAATATTGGGAAATAACTGTGCTCATTAGGAATGCATGTGTGGTGTTTAATTGGTTTGCATGTTTAGAAATGGCCGTTATATATACAGCGGAATCCATTTAATTTTGAAGTCCTTTGTTTGTGTTTCATTTTATGTTACATCAATATGTATAAAATTAAATGAAATATGGCCGTGTTTTGAGTGCTGTTACTCTTGTGACTGGGAAAGGAATGATTATATAAATCATATATATCCAGTAGAATTGTTAACTGTTTTGTTAAGATGAGTCCACTGTGAACCTTGCTTTTCTGCATAATCAGTATCCATCAGGGGGCAGACAGAAATAACAAGCTAACATGCAGTAGAAAAAGTATTTTGAAGGACAGGGACCATTGCCCTGACTTGACCATTTCTTCAACAGAGCAGATTAGAAAGTAATGGCCCAGGTTGAATTATATGGGATGCGGAGGGGTGAATGTAGAAATGTAAACACAATAAAAACAAGCATTTTCAATGCAACGGGTCTCGCATTTGTTTGAGTTAGAGCTATTAGCATTGTAATGCAAAACAAAACACAGCGCGATGGCGCTAAGTAAAATGCAGCACGATTGTGCTGCGTGGAAAATAAACAGATAAAGTAGTCCGGACTCCAGGCTGAAAACATCGAGCCTCGTATGTTTTTGGTACTTTACCGGTGCTGTGTAGGTGGGCTAAACACCGGAAAAGGCATGACGTATGCATGCCTTTCGCAAATATAAGCAAGCAGATTTTAAAAGGCAAGCCCACAAACCAATGTAAGTGGCTGACGTGGCATGGGTGTGGTTTCAAGTCGAACAAGAGATTACAGAATGGATGGAGCACTTTGTGCTCGCCCATAAAAACTAGCAATACTATGGAGAGGAGAGAGGGAAGGTAGGGAAACTAGGGAATTCCAACATAATGTAGCAGGGCATAGACAGAAATAATACAATTTCCAAGTGTCAAGATACAAAAAAGATTTGAATTACCTGAGATTCCACCTTTATAAATTGTGGATCCAGCATCAGCTTTGCATTGAAAGGCATTGGGAAGGTCACAGAAAATAAAATGTACACTTTTTATAGATATGTACACCCAATCTGAGAATATACTTTCTAATTAACAGCCTGTTGACAATGTTGCAAGCCCTGCAATGAAAATTAAGGACTAGAATGGACCAGTTTTGGTATAATGTTAACAATCTGAAAAAAGATTTGGTGTATATTTTCACAAGCACTTTAGATAGACAAGTGAATATAAAGCACATTTTTAAATCTTGGATTATTCAGGAAGATTTGGAGTTGACGAAATGTCACAAGTTCAGACTTTAGGTAGGGGAGCAATGGCTCAGGTTGCACCAGTCATAGAAGTTTAGCTTGCAGACAGCCATGCTACACCACGTGTTAATCGGAATTCACTGGCCGCAATCAGTAGAACTGCAATTCAGATTACAATGATTTCACATGTTTGCATACAGCAGGGGTATCCCTAGGATTACATACTTTGTAAAGATTTGGTTGTATGACAGTCATGGTGTCGTTCAGTAAAAGAAAGCGAAGTCTCTCAAAGGCGTCTTTACATGAGAGCTTGATAGTCTTTGACTTACCAGAATTGAAAGACTTCTTTACATGAGGGCTTGTTATTCTCCGAATATTTTGTACAATAACTAATAGTGTTATGTGAATATCTGACCTTCGTAAAGGCATAAAAAGCAGCTTTAATAGATTAGGAAATTAAAACTGTGTCAATCCATGGAAAGGTTTTGTTGACAAGGTGCAAAAAGTATATTTTATACTATATTTAAGTAAAATGAATTTGCTGATTATTACTATCTATCATATGCATATGTAGAATATTGCGTACTCCCGCCAGTATGCATTTGTACTATCAAGGTACTACCAGTCTATAATGATTATTCAGTCTGGTACCCCAAGAAGTACAAGTTTATACATGCATAGTTTATGCATGCAATTGTATACATGCATAATGGACTGTGTAGAAATTAAAGCTGACAAGATTCACATGGTACGGACTAGATCACATTGCTGGCATACATTATTCTGACAAACAAATTCTACAGCTGCATACTCTACTTTGTCATTAGTGTTTTGTTGTACCTACTGGTTCTAGCTTCTTTTACAAAATTAGTATATCATCCACCTTTGTGCAGGACACAGTCCAACAGGAAAAATCTTCATGCCACAATCACATCATGAAAACGCACACTATGAAACTGGAATCCCAAATAGTTAGGTGAACATTTCACAGTGCATGTGTTCGCAGCCATTATTCTCCATGTAGTTTGTATTTTAGTCGGTCTCAGTGTGTATCTGGTGATTAAAAAAAACGCTGATGTGAAGAGATTACAGCAGCAGTATTTGTCCATACACTTCAGTAGTATTTGGGTTTTGAACGTCAAACTGGGTGACGAGTTCATGCACGAAAACATAGAGAAGACACCTAAATAGAAAGAAAGGTTACATGTATACAGTTCCAACAAAAAGGGATAGAGATAGGTATGTGTGTTGTCCCTTTTTGCTGCCTGCAGCAGGCAACTTCTATAACTTAAAGTCCTTCATGTTTTGATGCTATCATTACAGGTGCAATGTTTCTTTCTCCCACCGACTCAGAATAGGTAGATATTGTCCAACTTTGTCCACACTCTTTTAAATCCAAAAACAGTTTCATGGTACGAACAAAGGTCTTTGTAGTGAGAACTGCCAGAGTGAACAGTAATGAAACATTTACAGAAATCAAATGAACTATATCAGTCTCTGATTCCTCATAAGCTCAACACTCAAATGCTGACAAATGATTTTCTTCACTTCTGTATGAGAACTACAAATACCGTCAGTATATTATCAACCATTTATTGCATTTGCTTGAGTTAGGGCTATTGGTGATGTAAATGCATAACTGGACTTTTCTTGCCACATAAATTGGTTAGCCCTGCCACATAATTCCAGTGGCCCTGCACATAACTAAAGCACTTCCATTTACCTTATTCCCTATCTGCAGCAAAAAAATGAAAATATTGCCATTATTTATTATATGTTTTTATATTATTATTTGGGAGTCCCCTTAAACTAGTTTGGGGACCCAGAGAGAGGGGTGGGGAATTTAACAAAATATCTACTTGTCCATGGGACAGGCTGCGTCCTAAATGTACGTGTCCTGTAAAAAACAAATCCACTTGTCTCTCTGGTGCTTAGTGCAGCAACAAATTATGGCAGCAATTTCATTATATAATAGCTCTAATAATCGCCTCTCTAAATATGCAAAGGTTCATACAGTAGTTTGAATACTACCAATTTTGTTTTGTCACCTTTCCACAGATCACTTACTGGGTGCCTGAAGCAGCAGTAGTTCCAGGGATGTAAACACCCATACAAATCTGTGCAAACCTACTAACTTGCATGTTTTAAGGATTAACATCAGTTCTTCTTTGGCTTTTTCAGGGCAGAAGTCAAATGTTTCCCAGGGTTGGGAACAAAAATGGTTGGAGGAAAGCAAACTTATAAGCGCTCAACAGATATTCGCATGATCAAATCTACGCATGCATAGTTGCTCATGCTAAAATGTAATTCACAATTGTTTTCTAGGAGTACAATTTTGAGGTCCACTTCTATAAATTCTTGTGAATTCACAAAAGTCATAAATCTGCACTAATGCAAGGACATATACCATGGGTGCACTTTTGTGACTTTCTTTAAGAATTGGGCCCCTAATTAGGTCTGATGTTAACCAACACTTTTTGTTTTTAATAAAATTATTTCTCTCTATTTATCGCTGGCTTCACTGTGATTGACAGAATGCTGCTCTTTCCAAAGGAGCTTATCTGCACACAAAGTAGTTTGGTTCAGTACCAGGAACTTCTGAGCATAGTGTGCTTTATGATACCAAAAATATTTTTTTCTTTTTGCCAATGTTTATTACAAAGGTGCAGGCCTGGCAGCTCCCATAACAATAAAGTTTTACAAAAACCATGTCAAAACAAGAGACACATTGACAAAAGCAAAAGGCTGTCCACCAATGTCAGACCAATTGGCTTTGCCAATGCTTGTTTATTTTCATGTTTCCCATAATCTTGTTAAATATGATTACACTGATTTTCCATTATGTTTTTTTCACCATGCATCAACACATTTTACTAAAGGATGCTTCAAAGAAACGGTACCTAAAGTTTCACAGTAGATTAGCAAAACTTTTTTTTCCTATTAGCATTTTTTATTTTGAAAGCTAAGAATCAGTCTCAGTATCAAGCTTCTTCAAATATTTGCATCTGATCAGAGAGTATTCTGGGAGCATTATACGTAGTTTCATATTGTTAAACTTTGCAAACATCTGTATGCATTTTTAGAATGGAACCAATCTCAATAGTTCAGTCTGAGCTTACAACATTTCCTTAAAGCGCTCACCCTAATAATAAAGTGTTATTACAAGTGTAATAATAAAGTGTAAATACAAGTTCAAACAGCCTTAACAATTGGACACAAATATTACTCTAACTGAAGACAATACCCTTCAATGTAAACTGGCAGCCAAAGGGTTTGTGCTGCAGGGGGTTGGGCCTACTTGTCCTAAGGACAAAATAAACACTGACCCCAAACAATGTGTCCTGGGCATCGGGCTGTAGGCGTTCCAAATCCCTGGACTTAGACAGAAAGAGCAGGCAGTGAATATTGTAGTGGCTTAACTGTAAGGATCATAACAGCCCCTAGAGGGGACCACTATAAAAATAACATTTGTAAGAAACTCGATTATGTAACCATAGAGTCAGTACCTAGAGAGCATAACCACATGGAAACAGAATGACAGAACGAAATGCTGTCTAACCATATATTTAGCCCTTAGAGGGCAAAGTGGATTACACATTTTCAGGTTTAAGAGACCTACTAGCATGCCTGCTAGAATATTATTACAAACAAGCCCCTTAAAACACAAACTACTCCCAGCTGTAAAACAAAAGTTCCAGCCATGAGAGAAATTAGAAAGACACTGACTGGTGGGAGGGGTTATTATTTGGGCTCCCCCAAACCTAATGTGGGGTAGAGATGCCCTAGGCAGAAAGAGTGTGTTGTGCTGAACATTTTGATGGTTGTCCCATTGTCCTAGGACCCCACACGGTGGGTTATGGGCAATAATGTTTTGCACGAGCAACGCACTGCAAAGCATTACAGACACTTTTCTGAGTGCAGCAAATATTGTAATATCCTCTCTGTAATGTTCACAACACCCCCTAAAGAACACCATAATAAAAATAGCATTTGTAAGAAACATGGTGATGTAACCATATGGTCAGCTCCTAGATGGCATAACAACATGAAAACTGAATGGCAGAAAGTAATGCAGTGTAACCATATATGTAGCCCCTTGAGGGCGTAGTACCTTACACCTGTTCAGGCCTAGCAGTCCAACTGTAATACAATTAGAAACAAGACCCTTAAAACACAAACTACTCCCAGCTGTAAAACAAAAGTTCCAGCCATGAGAGAGCTTGATAAAACATTGAATGGTTGGAGAGATTACTATTTTGGGGTCTGCCCCAACCTAGTGTGGGGACCCAGAGATGCCCTAGACAGAAAAAGTGTGCGTGCTGAATAGTTTGGCGGTGGTCCTATTGTCGTAGGACCACCACAGGCTGAGTTATTGCCAAAAATGTTTTGAAAAAGAAATGCCACGCAAAGCATTATTGGGCGAGTTTCCCAAGTGCAGTGAATATTGTAGTATCGGCTCTCCAGCAGTGGTGAAAGAGCAGCTTTGAGGATTTCTGTGTTCATTTCTGTTTTAAATGCTCCAGTTTGTATATTTTTCAACTGTGAGACTTGTTGGTAAGTGGTACTCATGTAAAGCGCTCCTCAGATCAAGGTTGCGGTATATGAAACTTCATGTAGTCAAGTAAAGCGCTCCTCTAATTGAGACTGCACTATATGAACCTTTTAAAAAAATATGTATATATATTAAATTAATAAAAATAACCCACCTCCAGCTTGCAGCCTTTGTAGGCACACACCACAAAGAAACAGCGGCATGCCCAAAACAAGGAAGAGAAGAAACAAAATACGGCCACTCAACATGATACGGTGAGGAAAAAGAAAAAAAAAACAGGTGTGCCCACACTAAGTATATGGCCGATAGTGCAATAATCCATGTAAAAGAGTCAGTCTGCAAGGTGTAACAAAGCAGACTCAAGGTGGAACAAACATAAAGAATCTACCTACGAAATCAAGGGAATTATGAAAGGCAGGCCCAGGAACGAATGAAAGTGATGGATGTGAGAAGGGCGTGGTTAAAGCCCACAGAGTAGGTTACAACCTGTCGAAAAGCAGCGCTTGCGCAATGCTAACCTCGTCCTAAAAAGGAAGGAGATGTCAAGAAAAACATACACAACACTTATAGATAATTCTCTACTGCTTTGTTTGTGTAATAACAAATAGCGAGGACACTAAACATTATAATCTTTATGATTCTATTCCTCTTTAATTTTATGCAGTATACTTTTGTGCTCGATCATCAACGAAAGTTGTGATACTAGCACAATATGTCACAGTTACTCCAATATGAGGCCCTTTTCTATGAAAGATGCTTAGACCTGTTGCAGGTCTCAGCATCTTCAGTATCAGCAAACAATGAAGTCAATATGCAGCATGTATCTAGATCTTCATGGTGCACTCAAAAAGGAAGACCAACCTTTTCATCATTACTTCTAATTTTCCAGGCAACCCATGGCCTCTTCTCCTACACCAATGCCCTTTAATGTTTTCTGCTTTATGAATTAAATCAAGGGCTTTTATTTGTAGACAGGAGAATGTTGTAACTACTTTGGAATCAATCATCTGACCAGGTGACCAACAATGTGCGATGTTGCCGGGGGCAAGTTATGTTTTATCAGAAACTAAAAAACAACACCTTTGCTTTTGTCACCTTCTTTGATATTCTTGGTTGAATGGCATGGAGGCCAACCAAGTATTTTTATCACCTTGGCACTGCGACTTTGCTCAATTGCGTTTTAGTATGTTATGTCTACCTCCAAAGGTATGCTAACTACTGCAGGACATTGCCAGAAAATGCACCAATTGAGCTGTTTCGTGATCTCAGAAGAAATTGAAGTTATTTGTGCCATTTTGTCTGTTTAACTCGTGCATTTGCCAGTACTAAGTAAAATGAATCTAAAAATGCCATTTGTAAACAGAATTGTCAAACTTCACCTCTCCCGCAATAGTATTTCAGGTCGGCTGAAGGCTACTAACGTGCAATTTGCTGCAGTTTTCTAATGATCATGGAGCAGGGGGGTTAGCGGTCACAGTGCAATACACCCAGTCCAAGGAAATAAGGATAAAGGTCCTCACGGTGGCTTTGGGAAATCGGTGATGCGCTGCTCTTGTACACTTCAGGGCCGCCATGTGTGCAGTCCTCCTTCAATGAGCAAGGCAATCTTGCGTACCACCTGAGTAGACTCCAGGTGTACCAATGTGAAACAGAGCTAGGCTTTGTTGTCAAGGAGCACTTAAAGTGCACCCCTCCAGTAGCAATTACCTTTGGTCCTTTCTACACAGGCTAAGAAAAACTAAACACTGGTAACAGTATATTCTATTGTTAGCGGGCATAGGACCATGTACGCGAACAACCCCAACCCCCATCCATCAGAGATGGCCCATGGCTCCCCCTACCATACAATCTGTGCGGTATTCCCAGACTCCGCCAGAGACACGCAAAGAGAGGCCTTACTTGGGGAGGGTAGAAGGGAATGAGGAAGAAAGGAAAGGGGTGGGGAGAGGGGCAGGGAGTCCACACCCACACATACACACACAACTGTGGTATTGAAGATGGTATTCTGCTTTAGGTGAGGCAGCCTGGGGACCATCTTCGACCTAAGCACCTACAAGAACACAATCATTTGTCCCTCCCCCCCAATGACATTTGCTGCTGTTGGTAAGGTTGCCAACCAGAAGTTAGAAGCAGCTCACCTGCCAGGGTAAGCCCCACCCAACTACAGACCCTGTCTAGCCTGGAGAAACCACAGCTTGTTGGTAACGTCTTTGAGCTGTAGTACCCCTGCTCTTTTGAACACTTTGCCAATAGAGTGGGGGTGAGCTGTTGGGGGTGTTAATTTGGCAGAATTAAGCCTATGCCTCTCTAAAAAGACAAAACGTGTGGCAGTTGTGAATTAGGAATGGATGATAAAGAGGTTTCGAGCACAGGCTGTGTGCCCTTCAACCTTCTACCTGACAGCTTTCGAAATGTTATTAGGTTGGAGAGGTTTGAGTTTGACCACTTGGCATTTAAGAAGGTTGGGAAACGAGGGGGATATCAGTGACGCGTTTTGTAGCAATGTAGCATGTTCCAAGTAGAGTTTCTCCCATTTGTTTAAGTCAGGGACAGTTAGCTGTGATTGGTCTATTAAAAATGTTAACAGGACTTCATGTGATTGCTCCAGCACTTTTCAGGCACAGGTGGTCCTGCTCGTTTATCTCTAAAACCATAAATAGATAACAGGCTTTCAAAACATTGCTATCTGAGGTCAATTTAATTTGCAGTAAGGCTGCTGAGCACGAGCTCAGGCACAGACTACAGCAAACGGATGCATGGACTGGCTTCTGCAACAACTTAAAGAGAGAGCAGCATGGCATCACTGCCTCTGGTTTGCAAATCACAAGACAGGGATGTTTCTGGGTTACACCAAGGCACTTATGTAGTAACCCAGAGATTGTTAGGCCCTTGTCTTAGGGGTGAGGTACTTGAAGCACAGGGTTAAAAACTAAAAGCCAGTCACCGAGATCACTGGCTTCCACCAAATGAATGTTTGGTGGTATTCAGTGTTCTTAGCCTTTTGCTGATTACAAGGCAACCAACCAACAACCTGCATAGTACGGGAATGTAGCTTCCATTAAGTACAATCGGCACGGAGTATTCAATTTAGGATTGCTCGGGGAGTACTAGCTAATGTATGCCAGATCAAGTGACTGAGGTATGTAGAACATGCTAGGAAAAAAAAAAAAAAAAAAAAAGAAAATCAAGCCTAAAAAAAGTTTAAACTAAACAACGTCTGCGCTTATGTGCCTGGATGAGGTTCCTTAAGGGTCACATTGCGGGTTAGATGGCAGGAATACGTTTATAAGAAGGGAGAATTTTTGGAGGATAGTTATCAAACTTGGGTCCTGATGTAGAGTTTGGCCAGAGGTCAAAGCTTCCTCTCTCCCAAATGTCCAGCGGATTTAGAGATGATCTAGCAAAGCTGATAACCTCTCCATACGAAAACTAGGACACACTGCGTTTCAACACAATAGGGGATACAGTGGGGTGGGTAGACCACCAGCTAATAGCCTAAGGTACTCTCACACTGAGGCTAGGAGGGTGAGGTGGTACAATCTAGGATTCCCTCAAACACAGGGAGCAGGAGAACAAGTGTCTCAGGTTATACCCGCTTGTTACGTATGCTGGGATGGTTGTACTCTGGGCCCAAAACAAGACTGTGTAGATGTACGGCCGAACCTCTTTAGAAAATCAGAATCGGGGTGGATGATAAGAAAGTAAATCCAGCACTACTTCAGTTAGAGCCAAGAGTGGTGTTGAAATGTGGTAGGAGATATTTAGATGGTAATACGAGGGATAGACACGCCCACTGGGCATATGATTAGAAAAGATTTATCAGCAGATAAAGGTGCTGGCAACGCGGAACAGTACGGAATCCGACCAGACACACTTGCTTAATAGTCAAAATAATAGCTCATTCGGAGCATAAGAGGACCATTTGGCATCTTAGTTCCCAGGACGTACAAATACTTCGTGTAAAATAGTCTATGACTCCTGTCACTCTTAGGCAGGCAATCAAGGTACTTTTAAAACCAGATGAGGATCCATGCCAGACTTAGTATTAGACAGTCCACTTCTTCCTCAACTTTGGAAATCAAACGTTGCAGTAAAAAAAATATTTAAAAAAGTGGTTATAGTGTAGAGATGAGTGTTGATCAGGTGGCTTTAAAATAATTCTGATTTGCTCCAGAGGAAGAAGGAGGTGATCTCAGGTTGCTCTGCTATGTTAGGGAGAGGGTGGCAGAAAGTAATGGAAATGTAACATTAACATCCATGCAGGTCAAAGCTTTCACTGCCATAGGATGAGAATATTTTCCATATATTCGGATGACCTCTGAGACTTCACTAACAAGATGGAAAGGACGACTATGTAGTGACTCCAGATCTCAGTCACAATAGGCTAAAGGGTGCCAGAAATATGGCAAGGCTAGAAGGCAGTGTAGTCATTTCCCGTCACATAAGGTTGCATTGGCAAGAGAACCTTTAAGGGTATTGTCAGGAGCCAAAACTGCAATGTGCGAAGGGGAGCAGGGACCACCGGGAGTCAGTGTACAGGACATGAGGTTATGGCCTGGGGATACGATCGAGACATTTCAATTAATACTGGAGAAAACAGATCTGAATTGAGCACCCAGAAAACATGAATTGGATCTAGCAGGGACGCGTGGAAGTCAGCCTCAGTGTCAGCTAGACAGCTTTTACATTTATTGGACTAAAGATTTATCAATCAGATAGCCCCCTATCAAAGCCGGCCCGCTTCCAGTAGCTCAGGCCCTGAGGCAGTCAGTAGGTTCTAGACTGAGACTCTCAATGATGGGGGATGAAATGATGGCTACTACCTCACAAGTTGCACTATTCCAAGGCACTCAGGTTTAACATGCTATCCGACCTGCTCGGGAAAATGGAAAAATACTGTGCAAGGTAGTGTTAGAAGGATGGGAGAGCAAAAGTCACCCTAAACACACTTAAGCAGTCATGTGATAAGAGAGGTGTATGGCTCTTGGATATAAAAGTGTATTACATTGCACCATCTCTGCAGTGCAGGGTTCAAAGGAGGCCACTTAAATGGAGTGATTCATGTTAGCAGGGTCACTAGTCATTACCCAGCAAGCAACGTCTTGCACTGGCTGTGCCTTTCTTGACATGTTACACAGAAAGGGAGCAGCCATACCAAGTGTGAAGCAAAATGACTGTAGATGTAAAGGGTGATTTTGCTACAAATGGACTTGTCATAACAATCTAGCTAATTCAACCACAGCTGTACACACAACCAGAATACACAAAAGTATTTAGGGAACAAGTGAGGTTTGAGGCACTTCTTAAAAGATTAGCCATTAGTAATGGAGTGAAAACGAATGAGAGGGCCATTCCAAAGTTTAGGACCTGTATTTCCTCCATCTTGGCAAGATGTTCTAAAACCATTGTTCTAAGTATCAGAAGTACTTTTTTCATGTGATTTAAAGTAGAAGAAATGTACAAACATTATGGAGCAAAGAACTCACCCTACTAAAGCTGCTGGCAATTTTCTCATGCGAAGACACTCTAAACATTTTATGTATCAGGAGGATGACCAGCAAATGAAACAAAGAGCTGACAAAGCTCACTTGCCTGACTTTTCTGTAGCATAACTGATGCTAGCTATGGTTTAAAAGTCAACTGGGGTCCCTTGGTTTCAGACTGAACAAGACTAGACTGAAGATAATGGAAAACTACAGAGTATGTAACTATTGCACAGGAGATGGGTTGGAGGTTTTTTCAAATTAACCTATATGCCGGATGAAATGTCATCATGAGGTCCTAAAGATTGTGAGAAGGCAAATGATACAAGCAGCTATTCTTTCTTTTTTTGTTGTTGCAAAAAGCAGGATGGATTATAATAATACACCTGGAGACGAATCAGGGTGTGAAAAATACAAGACGAGAAACAGCCTTATCAATACACATCCCTAAAACGATTTAAGGTAAGTACCACACGTCTCTGGATGATTGATGAATAGTGTCAATATGCTGTCTTCCTTTCACAAGCTTTTATTGCACAATACATTAATGAAGTGTTTAATAAAAAGGTTTTCCAAGGTTAGGTACAATGAGATTTTGAAATATTATGTGTCATAGTACTTTGTGCTCTTTTCTTTCATTACAATCGCCACCACAGACTCATGCTTTTCATTTAAAATGCAAGAATGGCCCAGTTCGTATCGTTGGTAGAACAGCAAACTTTAGAATGCTGTGTTTTGGCAGCAACAGCAACAACAAGGTTGCTCTGCAATTACATACACTAGATCGTATTGCAGTCAACAGGAGCGTTTTCCTCCTGTGGTGAGAATATGTTACTTTTTAAAAGGAAGGAGAGCTGCATCAAAAAGCTTAAGGTTTTGAACTACATCACTCACTTTAAATTATTCCAGTGGTGATATATTAGTTTTTTAACTTCTGGGAATATTCCAAGTGATAGGTCTGTGGTAAACCTGCAACTGGAAAAGAGGCATTGTTAAAAAAATGTTTATTACGGTTAACAATAAACCATGAAATACAATTTAATTTGTAAAATGGATTAAAAACCAGTATACAAAATGAATAAACTTACAGACCAATTAGCAATCAGGGATCTTATAAATTAGCATGAGATTAGTTCGATTACTATTTTAAAAAATCTGCATAAGGAACTGTCAGGAGATTGAGCTAAGGGGCTACGTAAAACGAGTACTCCAGTAGTACTACTCCCTGTACTCCTACTTTCTTTTTGTATTGTCCCCAAATGTTTGAACATGGTTAAATAGTCGATGGCCAATAAAGTCTGCTAAACAGATTGCTTAGCTTACAAAAGAAGCTATCAGTTAGTTTAATTCGCAAGCTTAAGTCACCTTCTTTAGGCCATTTTTGGCCAGCCTTTTTTTAGCAGATTTAAATGCACTGAAATCAACTGATGGGTCACAAAACCACAGAGCAGCCTTAAGAATTAGTAGCCATTGTTCCACAAAAATAAAATATTCACAGTAAAGACTATCTTGCAGGCTCACGACTATTTCACCCTGCAGTGTTGTTCATGGGGCAGAACAAAGTCAACAATGCCAGGCTAAAACCATCTGAAGAAATTAGGCCCAGTTAGATACCGGGTTTAATTCAAGCCTAATTGCACCAAGTGGAGTGCCCTGTTTCGGCCAAGGAGTTGAAACCAAGAGGAACCCTCTATTAGTTTATTACATGTGCTAATTAAAGTAACAACCTTTGACATTCATAACTTAGTACTGGTGAGACCCCGATAATATAAACTCTTATCAATGGTCTTGCTGGCCCCAAATAATTTTGTTATTAAACCGCAATAATTGATTAGACAAGGTAAAGTCCGTGTGAAAAATAACCACCCTCAAATGTACTCTTTCCAGAAACATCACCACAACTGTGAAACTATGAGGGTTATAGCAAGGGGCATGCACACTAGTCTCCTGGTAGATGCTAAATCAAAATACATGAAACTAAATACTAAAGGTGACCCAAAAAAAGACAAACATCCCTTTAATAGCACGCAAGTAGGGCCGCTTGAATAGTTATGCTAACATTCTAAAGTGTGATCTGAAGTATCGTGAAGTGGGTCATCAAGGGTATCAAGACGGCTAACATATTGACTACAGTAACTGTATTGAGTGACATGAGTTATTACTACCCTTGGTCTTTGGTCTGGACTGCTATCCCCAGGGTACAGAGCACTGGTGTTGCAGCCTTACACTCACTGTCCCTGTGCCCATCAACTGTAATTAGTGCACAAATTAAGTATGTACTCAATGGAGGCTCATCTTTGGGAAACCCGTCTACTTAAAACTGTGTTGAGGCTAAGCAAATTACTTTTATTTCTTTTTATGCTTTTCATGTTGCTCCGGCAGGCAGCTCTGCATTGCTTACCGGTTGACAGAAGACTTATTCAGGCCCTTATGTATGTCCTTCTCAGCTGTGCAACAAACATTTTAAAATCACTTAAAAAAAAAATATATAGACCACGAGAAACTTGAGATCCAGCTGTACATTCCTTTCCTCTATGTTAACATTCAAGAAACTTAAGGTATTGCTTCAACTACTTTATGTATCGCCACCTATATGCTGGAACTACCTTCCCTCTTTCTAATGGTGAATGGTGATCGGAGTCAATTTAAACAGGCTCTAAAGACTCATGTTCATGGAAGAGCTTTAAATGTGCTTATATTGATTTATTATTTTTACAACTGTTTTTTATGGCTATCAGTCCTTTTTAGCTCCAAGTTTGGTGGTGAACTTTATGTTTCCACAAACCCAATTACAAAAATAAATAATTATTTAGTACAGGGCTTATTCTAGCTTTGTAATAGATATCAGGGATCAAGCCCATTTAAAAAATATTTAGAAATTTAACATATTTTTGGCGATCTGCTTTGAGGACCTCACTGGATTATACTTCCGGATCAACAGTTTAGAGGATTTCATTTCAGATATGATGTTTAGAATTCAGGCCTAGGAAGCATTCATATTTGGAATAGGACAACATATTATCTCAAAATCTTTATCTTTGTACAATTATATTTTGCAGTTTCATCTATGCATGCAGATTAAAGTAGCTTCCAGAATGATCACCCAGTTATGATGGTGATGATACTGTTCGTAGTTAATAGTATCCTTAAGGCACTGGTTGGCTTGCTTGACTTCCCTGCTGATGATAAACAAAGATCACCACAATTATGTCTGCCTTTCTTTATAATAGGAAAATTAAAAAAAGAGGGAGGCCAAATTAGTACAAATTTTAACGGTGTGAAATCTATAGGTACACTGAAAAGAAAAGTAAACAGGGCCACACATGTCACAGATATCAACATCTCAAGTAAAAGACTATTGCAGTACATGGGCTAAAATAAATAAACATGAGTTTCACTTTTCTTAATATTGCGCCTTTCTGGTGTAAAAAGAAAAAAATATATATATGTTACCACGTGTTCTCTTCTATGCCAGCATAGATCAAAATATAAGTAGGTACCTAAGATTTCAATAAGCTCTAGAGGGACACTTCTAGCACGACCCACACTGTCTGCCTTAGGGTGTCTTGCATGCTCTGACCTAACTCAACATGCCTACCAGAAGGTTCCCTCTACATTCAGATCATGGCTCCCTACAGAGCACAACTGTGTGTTCCTAGTCATCAACAAGACTAAGAAGGAGTGCAAGTGACTGGGGCATGGACCCGATTAGGTTCTCATACAGAATGCTTCCTCTGGAGTAAGTGTGACTACAAGGGACATCTCCTCTTTCCCCAGACCAGGGGCTACCTGCCCTTATCTCATAGGGCCACCCATAACTGAGCTATTTCTCAGGTAGGTCCAGTGTGTATTATAAAGGTGCCATTCACTTTTAGATTAGGAAAGGCACACACCCTATATATAGGAGGGATCCCAGGCCCTGACGAATGCCCCAGACCAGTTTGGCTAGATGAGTGGGCAGAAACATGTTGGCCATTAGGAATAAGGTGATACTATGAATCATTATACTCAATAGTGTCCCAATTGTGTTTTTAACCTTACCAAACACCACTATTAAAGGTGTAAGACACGCTGGTGATTTGTTAGGTAATTTTAGCTTATATTTTCACTCAACTGGATCCCCACTTTATCCAGAAAGATATCATTTCAGCACTCTCTCAGCACTACCTCAGGGAGGTTGAATCCGCCCAGGTGGTACCATCCTACCTCGATGGGGATAGGTGATCAAATGATGAAGCATGACACTATAATGTGTGTGAGACCACTTATTACATAAGGGGAACCCCCCCCCCCCAATAGAACAGGGGTACCACTATCATAACTCAGGCCTAAATTAGATCACTACTTCTGTGATCTGATGACCAGCTGAACAGGCCTGACCGGTCTCTCCACTAAGTTCCCCATACTCTTTGTGTTGTTGATTATTGTTTCAGGGGGGTAGTATAGGGACCAGTTCCTCCCCCATCTCTCTTTGTGTGTAAAACATGTTCCTAGTCATCAACAAACACCTTATGGAAATGACAGGAGTGCATAGTGCATGGAGCGATACAATGACCGCTAGCCTGTTTGCAGTCCCTCTTTTCCTGCTCTGCCCTCATGCAAAGCGGCTGATGTGCTATCTTTGGACAATCACCTATTAGGCTAGGCATTGTATTGCCTCGTAGTAACCAACTGCTTGGGTGTTTCTGGCCCTTGATAGGCTCCAAGCTCTAAGCTGTTACATACCTGCCCAATAATGACCTGATTGGTGTGATGTATCATTATAATCTCATGCAGCCGAATGTCCTCATGTACTAGAACCACAATATATATTGTAGAGTTACTGGACGGTTGCAGCAGTTGGTGACATCTGTGCTGATATTCCTCCCGTCCTTTTTTCCAATAAAACACCTAGCTGGTTCCTGACATTTAGACCCACTCCATTTTTGCACTGGAGTTTACAGTAGCACTTTCTTTTAGCTGACAGGTTTCTGCTTTGGCCCCTGTCCTAAGCCTAAAGTGCTAAACCTGATTTGATCACTGTGGTCTCTTCACAACTCATGACACTGTTGAAGCCACCACTTGTACTCACAAGTGTCCTAAGCCTGACAGCCCCTCCATGTTTGCTTCTGTCAGCCCTGCCAACACATCTCGGGTTAGACTAATACATTTTAGTGCTTTTTCCCTTCCATTACCACACTGAAATGAATGAGTCACACAACTGGATCTCCTTTCTGCTTTGTTATAGTTTGAGGCACTTCACAGGTCATTGTGTGTAAATATAGCTAGCACATGTTTGCAGACCGCTGCTGACGGGTCCCCATGCAAAAACAGCAAGGTGATGGATGAAATGTTTGAATTATCTCAGGTGCTGGCACCTGCTCATGCCACATCCCGATTCATAGTTTTTTGCCCTCCCTGCCACCTCAGTTTGGACACAGCCATATGCAAATCAGTCTTGACCCTGCAACTCACAGGAACACTCCAGCCCAAACTGCTAGACCTTCCCTGAACCGGAAAACAAGCAACACAGGGCCAGTTTCACCCATATCTGTGCTCCTCAGCCAAGTATAGTTTAGTTCCCGTGACACAGTGAGCTTGGTTCCCACATCTGGAAATAACCGGCACGTTTGAGGTGCGAAATGCAAAAACAGCAGTAAGAGCGAAACCGGTCTTGGGTTCATTGTGTTCCCATTCAGGGAGGAGCTGGTCTGGCAGTTCAGACTGGAATGCACCTATTGAGGACCACGGTCAAGACTGATTTGTATATGGCTGCGTCCAAACTGAGAAGGCACGTTGGGTGAAAAATTGTGTTTTGGGGTGTAGCCCAATTGATTGCAAGGTAATGAAATTAATTCAAGCATTCCATCCAAGGCACAAGTTGAGAGTACATGTGGTTGGATGGCGTCCCCCTACTGTTTTCACAGGGTGGACACCGTTCTCCTGCCACAAAGTTGGGCCCCAGTGAAACATGCTGAATATATATCTTGGTTTAATTTGCCGACACCAGGACGCATTCAGCAGTGCCTACATGTTGCCTGCTTTCTGTTGTAAGCAAAAAGTGCAAGCGGCAAGGGGCTTTCTTGTCTGAGAGTTCAGCTGAGCCCATAACAAAGGCCCAGTTTAAGGGGCCATCATCCACCCTTTTGTTCCAGTGGGAACCTGCCTGGGGTCTATGTGGGGCCTAACACCTCAGTGCCTATGCAATGGAGAGGAAACAAAGACAAACAATATATCCCTTTACAACTACTTAACAGAAACTACATCTGGAGGTATGTTTTTCATTTCGTTCAGTTCCAGTATGCAACCGTTTTAACAATTTTAATACCTCTATTTTTATAATTATATTCTTTTATAGCACTACACATCCCATTTTAGGGTCTCAGAATGCTTTACATTACAGACACATTATGCATTGACAATAAATCTTACAAGTGTGTAAATCAATGTACGGGATGCATTACATGAGGCAATGAGGGTTACAAGGTGTAGGAGATACAAATTGCTCTTACAGGTAGGCATTATGGCGGTCAGTCCAACTCCATGCGGCCAAAAGACTGCTGCCGGCATTCCAACATTCCCGCTGGGCCGGCGGGCGCTAACCAAGTTAGCGCCCGCCGGCCCAGCGGGAATGAGGCCGCAACACAGAAGCCGGCTCCGAATGGAGCCGGGGGTGTTGCGGCCGTGCGACGGGTGCAGTTGCACCCGTTGCGCTTTTCACTGTCTGCTAGGCAGACAGTGAAAAGCTGGCCGGGGCCCTGTTAGGGGACCCCTGCACTGCCCATGCCAGTAGCATGGGCAGTGCAGGGGCCCCAGGACACCCCTTACCGCCAGCCTCTTCCAGGCGGTGAAAACCGCCAGAAACAGGCTGGCGGTAAGGGGGTCAGAATCCCCAGGGCAGCGCTGCCCTGGCGGATTCGCCCAGCCGGGGCAAAAACAGCGGGAAACCGCCGGCCCCGGTTTTCCAACCGCGGCTTTACCGCTGCGGTCAGAATGGGCTTTAAAGCACCGCCAGCCTGTTGGCGGTGCTTCTGTCATTCTGCGCCCTGGCGGTCCAAGACCGCCAGGGTCAGAATGACCCCCTATGTGTTAAAACTGCCTGGTGGGGGGAAAAAATGTCAAGATTTCAATTTTAACGCAGTGTTTGGGGTTGTCTGTACTAAAAGACTTTATTACTACGCAAATAAGCCTTTTTTAGCAGCCTTATTGAAAAAAAACAATAAGGTCTAAACGAGTGCCATTAGAAATATGCGGTAGCAGAGATCCAAATTATGCAGTAGCGTTGACAGAATTAGGTGGACAGGGGTTGGAATTCCTATAGCCCGACGCCCATAACATATTGTTTTGGGCCAAGGACAAGTTTTCATATTTATTTTGTCCGTGAGACCAGTAGGCCCAACACCCTGCAGCACAAACATTTTGACAGCCAGTTTATAGGGAAGGGAACTGTCTGCAGTTCAGGTAATATTTGTGTCCATACTGTTTGAACTTGTATTTATGGTTCATTAATACAAAGCCTTTATTATAAGGGTGAGCACTCTGAATAAACATTGTAAGGTCACACTGCACTACCGACATTGCTTCCAGTAAAAAAGAAAAAAGTGTACACGTTTGCAATGCTATGCGTATTTAACCACCAACTCCATGTTTGACCATTGACTCCATGCTGTGTGAGTGATTTCATTTTGTGCGCTGCTACGGTTGGAGGGCAGCACAAATGTTCTTTCAAACAAAACTTGTTTTCCAAACAGAACTTGTTTTTCTCTTCTCATACCGTGCTGGAACATATTATGGGGAATGCGGACTAGATACAAATACACAAGGCTGAGAATGTTTTCATCCGAGAAATGTACGGCTCTGCCTCAGAAATAAGCATAGGGAGTCTGGCAAACTCTCTTGCATGTTTTTAACGCAGACAAAGAACAGCCAGCGTTTAATTTCATAACAGAGGGGAGGTGTTTACTAGAAATCTCTCCTTGAGCTTGTTTTAAAGTATAAAAGATGGAGATGCTTGGCACCAAGACATGGAACTCACCTGTGGAGCGGTTGCACTGCCCAGTATCTCCTATCCCAATTTGGGGGTCTCCTGCCTTGGCTGATCCCGGATTCCCCAGGCTGGCTGGCGAGGATGATGAAAAAAAAAAAACATTGGTGATGCATTTATATATATATATATATATATATATATATATATATATATATACACACGTATACATACATACATATATACATATACACACACACACACGCGCACACACACACACACACACTGTTGATGCATGGCACCTTTCTGTCTGTGATTGCTTAACTGCTGTGAATATTCTTGTATATACACACACGTTACTTCATTTGAGTTATATACTTATTTTTATATAGCTGTGTTCCTTTTATTTGATATCTGGTAAGTGCCTTAATAAATTAATTACTCAGACTAAGAGTGATGCATTATTTGGCATTGTTTCCCCTTAGTTTGAGTCAGAGCAGTACAGCATTTGAAAAGGTTAACAATATGAGGCTATGCATAATGCTCCTAGAATGCTCTCTGATAAGATATAAATGTTTGCAGAAGATTGTAAGCAAAATTGACAATTCTTTGATTTTAAACTAAAATGTTCAGAAAAGAAATGCAAATGTAAAAAAAAAAAAAAAGTTTTGCTAAATTACTGTGAAACTTTAGGTACGATTTCTTTGAAGCATCATTTAGTAAAACGTGCTGCTCTATGTTAATATTTCCAAACAATATTCATAATGGGAAATCAATGTGATAATTTTCAGCAAAATTATGGGAAACATAAAAATAAACCAGCAATGACAAAGCCAACCGATCCAACATTGGTTGTCAGTCAGTTGGTTTTGTCACTGCATGTGTTGTTTTGACATGGCTTACGTAAAACTTTATTGTTGTGGGAGCTGCCAGGCCCTCACCGTTGTAACAAACACTGGTAAAAAGCAAGAAAGGTTTTTTGGTCTCAAAAAGCACACATTGTCACAGTAGTTCCTGGCACTTAAGAAAACTACTTTGTGTGCCAATATGCTCCTTGTAGAAGAGCAGAATGCTGTGATTCACAGGAAAGCAGGCCGATAGATAGAGAGATAGATAGAAAGAGAAATAGAATTTTAATAAAAACAAAATGCCTTGGTTAACGCCAGATCTAATTCGGGGTCCAATTCTTAAAGAAAGTCACAAAAATGCACCCATGGTATATGTCTTTGCATTAGTGTTTTTCATTAATTCAGAAGAATTAACAGAAGTAGATCAAGAAATCGTACTCCTAGCAAATATTTGTGAGCTGTATTTTAGCACCAGCAAATATGCATGTGTAGATTTGTTCATGCGAAAATCTATTGAGTGTTTACAAGTTCACTTTCCCTCCAACCACTTTGTTCCCAACCCTGGAAGAACTTCTGCTTCTGCCCTTGTCTGGAGTAAATTATCAACATTTGCCAGTATGGGAAAAGATTAGGGAAGAGCTTGTGAAAATCCTTTAAAAACATGCAAGTTAGTAGGTTTGCAAATACTCAAATGCACATCATCACTGGAACTATTGCGTCCTCCAGTCCCAGTATGTAGCTCTGTGGATAGGTGGCAAAATAAGGAAACTGCTACAGTAGGGCTTGAAATTGCTAGCATTCACGCCCTACTATAGTATTGGCCTTAGCATAATCAGAAAGGCTGTTAGAGCTCTTACATAATTTGATTGCTGCCATAATTTGTCGCCACCCTACATGACACCAAAGGGACTAGTAGATTTTCTTACAGGACAAGTAGATTTAAGAAGCAACCTGTCCCACAGACAAGTAGATATTTTAATAAATTCCACTCCCTTGAACATGGCAAGAAAATGCTAATTATGCTGAGTAATGCAGCACATTTTACGATAGCATTATTTCGTCATTGTTACACTAGTAACAATGCATGGGAAAATATTTCACTTTATTAATAATAGTTTAATGTCCAAATACAGCATTAAATAACTGAAAGATGCCCAGTCAGCCTTCGTAAATGGCCTTCTACTGCTGAAGGACAATTTTTGATCCGTTTCAACTAGGGATGAGTTTTTTTTGTTGTTGAAATCTGCAGATTATGATGCAGATGATGGACTGTGTGGCAAATCCATAATTATTTGGAAAACACTGCGGCATCACACATGCAGTGGCCTTTGCTAAACCCATGCTTTGTCCTTGCCGTTGGTTCATAGCTCACTGTGCTATATTAAGACTGCAATTTATGAACTGCAAGTAACAAAAATATCAGTGCTAAAATCACTTACCTATCTACACAAAATAATAATTTCTCACCTGCGTGTTACAGGATGTGCGTTGCAAAATACACATCGACCTTCTATGCTACTTTATGAGTCGTGACACAAATTACAGATCTCTCAGGCAAGTGCCTTAACCCCAGGAGTTATTTTACCAATATTATTACTGTTATTCTCTGAGATGTATTGGGCATGCTAAAATATCTGCAGCAGGTGCCTTAAACCCATAAAATATTTTGTAAATGCAGCTTTTGCGATCAATTAAGCCAGAACAGATTTACTGTTACGTTTCTCCTTTGTGCAAATTTCTTTATGGTAGAGTTTAAAAAAAAAAAAATATATATATATATATATATATATAATGTATATTTTGACTTTCAAACTCCTATTTATGACTCTGGTGACTCCTTTTTCTCTTTTTGTTGCCACAGCTTCACCCCCCAATTTATATGTTCCTGGAGTTACGTTTTTCCGATTCCTGCACTGTTGTAAGGATCACTCAAAAGGCAGACGCAAGGCAGGCAAACTGTTTAAATTCTGCGTTGCGTCGCCCTGTGATTTTTAAAGCATGCCCAGCGCCCGATCCTGAAATAAATGAGCAGGAAGAACACAGAAAAATGTCCACACTGATTCTCCCAGAAAGCAGCACATCAGGAAGCCAGAAGATCAACATATATTGCATATCATTTAAAAAGGTAAGCAGCTAAAATATTGTTTGTTTGTTCCTGAGCCCCTACAACTGCCTTTGATGTGCTGCGCCTTGCCTTCTATTGGAGATGGAGCATAAGCTGCACATGGACAGAAATAGGATAATAGAGGTCCAGCAGATACTGCTGGCAAAGAGGAGTCGGCTGTTTCCAGGTTCTTATTGTACATGGAACAAAAATGCTCTCTATTGAATCAAACAAGACATATTTTTACTTAGGGTCACACAATTTGGTCAAGCAGGGATTAATCCATCCCAAGTTTTCTGCTTTCACACGGTGTAATTCTCTCACTCAATGGGTGTAGTCAATTGCATTATTGATTGAGGGGAGGAAAAACCCTCCTGAAGCAACACCCACAATCTTTTATGGCGTGAACCACAAAAGTCACCAAATTAACCTGTGCTTAACCCTCTGGTAGCTTGGCACAAAGGCAGTCAGGCTTAACTTAGAGGCAATGTGTAACGTATTTATGCAGCACACAAACAGTAATAAAAAGAAAACACAAGAAAAATCCCAAGTCAATCTAGAAAAATAGATTATAAATTCAGGCCTAAAAAAAAAAAAAAAAAATTATAAAAATTTTACTAGACCTCTAGGTTCAGTAACTTGAATAATCTACTCGACCATAACTGTAATGTACTTGACCTGTAAACACGTCTCAAATTGTGTGATCCTAGACAAATATTCTAGTTCAGAGTCGCCTTTTTCCTCATTGTCACATGAGTGTACCTTCAAATATGTGAGCTCAGCATTTCTGCTGGACAAAAAAGTACTTGTTTGATTAAAAAAGTTTGCTTCATGTATAAAAAGAATCGAGTCCACATATAGGGAGCACAAATCATAACCTGCTTCTTAGTTTGCTTATAGCATTGCCATTAGGGCAGGAGTGTTTCTCAGTTTATGTTTAATCACTAACTTTTATAAAATATATCACTAAAGCATGATGTGGTTGCATACTGTATTTTACTGGCAGAACTTTACCAAGAAATGTCCAAAAACCTTCCCACTAATTTGCAGCTTTACTGATAATGTATTCATCTTTGAAAATCGAGTTTCAGAAAACATTTTCTTTTCACATACCCAAGTTCAGTGTTCTGATTTGTTTTCATCCTATTAAAATACTTTTTCCATCACACAGAAGTACAAACAATGGGCTTTCACAACTACTGAAATATATTTTAGAAAGGTTTGTACAGTTAACTCAGCTATTTAAATGTTGTGTTAGGAAAAAACTGGCAAAATCCTGGAACTCTGCAGAGAAGGAAAATTAATTGTAAGAAAAACGGACTTTTGACCTCTGTCTCTGAGCACAGAGCAAATGTGACAAGAACAAGATTTAAAGGCATCTTTATTGCTCCTCCACTTTCTGACTGAAAAGAAAATCTATTCTTTGTCAACTCACCAGAAGGGGCGATTAGGTCCTAAAAATAGCTCAACCTGATAAAATATGACTTGCCATAGCGAGTGGGCGAGTACATTTTTCAAGGCCTGAAGTTAATATACAATTTGAGACAACAAAAATCAAATCAGTAGAAATGGAGAGATGCAATTGCAAAGATTTAGTGAAGTATATTCCCTTAAAGCACACAGTGCCACTTGTGGTCATCTGGTCGTGCTAGACTGGGCAGAAGTCACAAGTTCAGGCTGACTTCCATAGTGTTTGGGCCAGATACAGAGACCAGGTTACTACTTTTGAAAAAGTTACCTTCCCAAAGTCTGACTTGAGGAGCCTGTGGGCTTTCGCTGTTGTAGCGCAAAGTGCAGATCTCGCATTGTGGTTTCAGCCTGCATTTGCTATAGCATGAAGAGTCGTTTTCACCAAGCTTCGTATAGGCGGTCAGTGTGGATGGTGAGATTTTGGCACAAATGGGCCTGTTTGTGGTCATAAAACTTCAGAGGAGTACACTCTGATGCCACCCAAGGTCCCAGGGCCAAGGGAAGCAAATCTTGGGGATCAGGAACTCGCTCTTTTAGAGGCCAGCAAGGCTCAAGCCGGTCCAGCGGGGCAGTTGCAGAGAGGCCTCTGGATCTTATGTCATCACTGTAGCTCTGGACAGGAGGTTGATTATCGGAGTCAATTAAGGGAGCCTAAAAGGAAAGGAGCAGGAGCAGTCTTCTTTCCCAGGCAACAGGGGAGTCCTTCTGTAAAATCCACAGATCCAGGAGTGTATTCAATAGTTGGTCTGAGGGACCAATATCTATACCTTCTAGACTTCCCTCCCACATCTGGTTCTGAAGTTGCCTTACTTCCCCTGCCCTTGTCCCAGGATGTCTGGAGTCACAAAAGGCAAGTGTGAAGTTGTGAAGTTTTTTGTGTTTGTGGGTTGAGGCTGCTCCTTTGATGTTCAAGTGTGGTAGATATCTCCGCCCTCCCATCTGGTCATGGTGCCCGATTCTCCCAACACCCATCCCCCCTTGTGATAAAGTGCACATAGTCTTAAATGCCATCAAAAGCTTTTTCAGAAAACAGGAGGAATGAATGTAAAAACTTTGGGGGATGACCCTCCTGAAAAGACCAAGAAGGGGCATCTTTTTATTTCTCCTTTTTACATTAAAAGGTTAATACTTTGACTTTAATTCTTGGCCCAAGAGATTGGAGTATGGGTGGCAGGCAGAAGCCACATGCAAGTCAATTGTCATGTGCACCATTTATATGTCTTAGATTGATAGAATAGTATACCTGGGGGAGTGGGCTGGAATACCAAATACAGTGTTTAACTTGCATTTTTTGATAATGGTCAAAGTGGGCTCAAATTGTCAATGTATACAATGGTGGCATCCTAGGTAGGTTAATAAATTGTATAGTTTTGATACTCATAATTACAGTTAACAGCACTTTCAATGCCATGCACATGATGTGCTTTGTTCTTGGTGCAAAGTTAATTATGCTTGTCTTGTAGCACTTAGTGGCTTGTCTACTATAGTAAATCTGTCACCAAACATCATCCACATTTGAGCTGTTAAGTTCTTTAGGCAGGGAACTCAAGTCACAGACAGTACTGATCAGCTTTTATTTGTTAAATCTTATAACGGACTCACATGTAGTCATGACAGACCTGCTAAGCATAGGTTGCGATCTTAAGGTCTTATGTCACTTCTGGTGAGGTTATGTGCTGTGATGACACTTCCAGTGATGTCACACACAAGATCACACACAGTGATGTCACTTGCATACTGCCTAACTTGGTTAGTTTCCTCCACACCCAAACTTCTTTTTTTATGACTTGTGCCCCGATTCCATCCATACCCTTGTTGTTTTTTAATCTGACGGGTCCCCAAGCAGAACCTGGATTTGTGGAGAGGTCAGATTGCCGTGGAGACTAGGGTGACCACCCGTCTGTAATTTTCCACGGACTGCCTGTAATTTCGCCCTGCCATCTGTTGTCCGTGGTGAAAGGCTTAACAGACAGCATGTGTCCGTAATTTTAGCCTTTCACCTAAAGGACAAAATGTAATTAGGGCAGATCAGTTTCCCCAGCTGGATTGAAAGGCAGGGAGTCTCCTGTGCTCTGGGGGAGGAAGGAGCAGACAGATAAAAAAAGGCCTTCTTGCCAGGGTGTCTCCTTCCCTAAAGAAATGCAAATGTGCACAACTGGTAAATCTGCAAATGCAAAGGGGCTTGGAAACCTGCATTGACTTTATTCTAAGGAGTCACATGAAGCTTTCTGAAGGTAAATATATTTTCTTTTAGAACGACATTGTAAGGGTGTTCCAAGGTGAGCTGTGGAGTGTGTGATTTTTAATGCACTGTTAAAAAAATATGTTAGTACTAGGTATAAACTGTATATTATTCAAATCTGTATATCAGAATGATTTTTTTTTTTATTTAACCTAAATGTATTTGTGCATTTTGTAGCAACCTATATTATGATGTGTGTAATGCATGTTTAAAATAAGGGCTTACACATTCACAGTTCTTTCAGGGGCCTCTGTACCTCATAGTACTAACAAACATTGTCAAAGCCAATAGGTCTTGTCTACGCAAGAGTTATTGGCTTTGCCAAAGTGTTTTATTCATGTTATAAAAGTTAGTGCCATAGTGGTGTGGAGTAGAGTGGCGTAGAGCACAGTGGTTCAGAGTAGGGTGCAGTGGTTTAGAATGCAGTGGCATGGAGTGGCGAGGGGCAGAGTAGAGAGGCACAGAGTGCAGTGGAGTACAGTGACTACAATAGAGTGGCTGAGAGTGCAGTGGCATAGAGTGTAGAGTACACTCGTGTGGCAGAGTGCAGCGGCGTAGAGTGGTGTAGAATATAGTGCTGTAGAGTGTAGTGGCATAGAGTGGAGTGACGCAGAGTAGAGTGGCATAGAGTGCAGTGGCGTAGAATGCAGTGGCAGAGAGAGTGCAATGTTGCAGACTAGAGTGTCAGTGATGTAGAGTGGCACAGAGCAGTGGCATAGAGAACAGTTGTGCAGAGTAGAGGGCAGTGGCATCCAGTGCAGTTTATAGTGCATTGGTGTAGAGTGCAGTGGCACACAGTGCAGTGGCGTAGACTGGCATACAATAGAGTCGCATAGAGTGCAGTAGTGTAGAATTGTGCAGTGGCATAGATTGCAGAGTAGACTCAAGTGGCATAGAGTGGAGTAGTGTAGCATGGTGCAGAGCATAGTGTAGTGATGTGGAGTTATGCAGAGTAGAGTGGAATAGAGTGCAGTGGAATAGTGTATTGGTGTAGAATGCAGTAGTGTAGAGTGGTGTAGAGTATATTGCAGTTGTTTAGAGTGTGTTGAAGTAGAGTTCAGTAGCGTAGTATAGATTGTTTCAGAGTAGAGTGCAGTGGCATGGAGAGGTGTAGGGTAAAGTGCAGTGGCATAGAATGCAGTGGTGTAAAGTAGATTGTTTCACAGTAGAGTGAAGTGACGTAGAGTGGAGAGGTGCAGGGTAGAGTGGCGTTGCTTAGTGTGATGGCATAAAGTGGTGTAGCGTGCCATGGCAAGAAGTAAATTAGAGTGACATTCAGTGTATTGATGTAGAGTGCCAGGGCATAGAGTTGAGTGTTACAGAGTAAAGTGCACTAGCATTGAGTGTATAAGCTTAGAGTGCAGTGACGTTCAGTGCTGTGTTGCAGAGTGGCATAGAGTGGAACTGTGCGGACTAGATTGGTGTTGCCTAGACTGGAGTGGTATAGCGTACAGAGGTGCAGAGGGGCAGAGTGCAGTGGTGTAGAGATACGTAAAGTGCATTGGCATAGAGTAGAGTGGTAAAGAGTAGAGAGGCGTAGTATGAATTAGCTTAGACTGCAGTGGCGTGGAGTGGTTCAGAGTGGAGAAGAGTGCAGTGGCATGGAGTGGCGTAAAGTGGAGTGATGCAGAGTAGGGTGCAGTGGTGTAGAACAGAGTGGAGTGAAGTATGCATGGTGTTGTAACACATTGCCATTACAGACAACATGTTTTGATTGGAATGACCATTACATTGCACAGACATCGTTTTTCAAATAAAACTATACAGTACACAGATGATGTGTGGAAATTGCATCACCTAATGCAATTATTTGTTTTAATCAGATAAAGGTATTTGTTTCCAGCACAGTTCAGAATTAACAAAGATGTGCTTCATTTGTACTCCTAATTCTGCTATATTCTGGAGTTTATTTAAATGTTGTCATGTGACAGAAAAAACTCTTTCCTAACCCCTATATCCAGCAAGATTGTCACATAAATCCTCTCACTTTGAAGACAGAGAAAGAAAACTAAACACTAAGTTCCCACCGAAGACAGAGCCTGACATTTGACCTTGTTCTTTGATGCACAGAAAATGTGATGAGATAAGAACAAGATTTACAGGCCTGTTTACAGAAAGGGGAGCACTTGGAAGGATACTGTAAATAAGGTTTGGGCAAGGGAAGGAATGAATTCAAGCTGCATAGCCTAAAACGAATAAAGCCAGCAAATTGAAAGCAACTAAATGTGAGTTACAAACCACATAGCCAATGGCAAGCAATGGGCGCAATGCATTTCTAAGGAAGCTGTATGAATATACTTAAAGTGACAGCAGTATGATACTTTGTGGGGAAAGTCCAGTATTTTAGTCCAGTCCGTATCTTGCAGAGGTTTGGCAACATCAATCACCCACGTACTGTGATGAGAAGACCTGGAATGGCCTCAATGTTGCAGGAAAGGTCTGTATACACATTTTATCAGCTTGCCACCAGTTCCTATGGTGCAGAGCTTCTGGCACACCTCATGTAGGGTAAGTGCTAGGTGGCAGACATGAAATCGGGCATTTAATGATTGTTTAAGGAGGTTGTAAGGACTTGACTGGGCTGAAGATGGTAGTCTGCCACAAAGGTTTGGGAGTTTAATAGCTCGCTATCCAGAAACAAATCCCCCACTTTTAAGACACCTGCAGCATGCCACTGATGGAGTTACTCTGAGCACAGCCATCCTGTGCAAGTCGGAAGGCTTAGCAAAGGTAGTGCAGGAGCACAGGGTTTCTCTGTGACAGTGAGTTTACAGGTTCTAGCAAGGCAAGAGAAAGCTGTGCATGATAACCCCGGATGTTGATCCGTAGAATGGCCAGTAGGAAACAATGAGCAGTGCAGTAAGCCCTCCTTAAAAGTCTTTACGGATAAACCCCATCTCATGCAGGGGGGTGGCAGCAGAAAGCCAGCAAGCCACCCATTGTACCTGTGCAGCTGAATAATAGCGGTTTAAGTCCAGAAGGCCTAATTCACCCACAGTCACGGGTAGCTTTAGAGTGGAAAGAGCTACCCGACGGTGCCCCAGAAACCAAATCAGATGTGTGGCATGTCTGAAGAAGGAAAGAAGGACAAGCAGGGAAAGGTTTGTAAAATAATACTTTAATCGGGGTGGCCCACTACCGAAAGCAGAAGAGAAGACCAAACTGGGCTTGGAGGGACCATGACGCTCTGCTGAGTTTTCCATCCTGCAAATCAGTGGGAGAATGGTAGATATTAATCACTGGGTATCGAAAGGTAATTAGTTCCCAGTTCAATCTGAGGTGTAATTGTATATAAAGGGGAAAACAGAGTCATATGTTAAAGAAACACTAATTACATTTTTTTATTTTTACATTTTGTTTGTGCAATTTACATCTCAAATATTTTGAAGATTCTATGTGTACTTGACACTTTAGGGATAACCGAAATCACTAGTTTGGCTTTTGCTCAATTTTAAAGTCATTTTGAGACATGGACAAAGCATGCAATTGCCTTGCACAACCTTGCAAGGAGTCTGGCGCCTGCTCACCCTTCACAAGCCTGAACAACGGACCATTTCACCAGAAGAGTTTGCCAAGGTGAGTGAACGCTACTTGTTCAACCACTTGACAGTGCTTCTTCTGTTTCTCTCCTGTCTGCAGAGGCAACTCCCCAGGTACCCAATACCGTCTGATAGTCTTGGTGGACCCATCTCGTCTGATTTTAGGAACTGTCCCATCTTTTTCTTCTCTTCCTTATTTATCCGGTTCTCAGCAACAACCTCCCATTTGATCTCAATTTCATTGTACTCTTATTATCTTTGATTGGTAGTTTGGGCTCCCAGTTCTGAGATAAATGTAGAGTCCCAGACATACACTCTAATGCTGAGACTACTGACAAGTTATGGGTACCTCACATTCTGACATTAGGTGCGAGACTGTTGCCCACACCATCTGCCCTGCCTCATTAAAAAACATGTAGGTTGAAAGTCCATGGGCGGGTGGGGTGAGCCAGATGTTTTTGTTCAATTTGTTTAAACTAGCATAAAATTAAATTAGTGTAATGTTTCCCCAAACTGTTTGCCAGGGGTTTTAAAATGTTCAGAAACATAATCTAAATAAATGGTTTTGTTACCCTCTCTTTAAAAAAGATTGGATAGCTTTGGGTAGGGGTGATGGCTTTGACACAGTGCTGAAAGGTATTAATTTACTACCGAACAAGGACATAATGTGACACCTGAATGTAGCACACCAGGAAGCACAAAAGACCGCAGTGAATAAATAGTGCTATGTTTTTTTTAAAAAAATGCCCTGATAAACATAGTGAGGCATTGCCTCTCTTAGGTGTGTCTGTAAGACAGACATTTGTTCTTGAATTTTTGTCCTGAATTTTGACCCTTCGTCCTGAATTTTTTACAGTCCTGTCCAGAATTTGCCTCAGTGCCGGTTGGTCACCCTAATGGAGACACAGATCTTACATTTCCCAGAGTGCTTGGGCTTTCATCATAGCCCAGACTGGAAAGCAAAACTGAAAACAGCAAAGATCTATAACCTCTGCACCCTCAATGTTTTTTCTCTGTGCACCAAAGCTCTACGAGCTGTCGGGAGTACCGGAGCCCCTTCCTGCAGAGCTGACAATACGTGGGATGAGGTAGCAGCGGAGTCTAAAGCACTGAGAAGGCAGGAGCAACGACACAGGGCGCTTCTAGCGTAAGTGTACGTGAGATAAATTTGCTCCATGCACTACACCATCTTTTCTGCGCCGTTTTATGTGCGCGTCTCATCTAACGTAGTCCTCTGGGTCTTCATCCTTTATACTACCCGTGGTCTAAGCCCATATCTTATATCCCTCTTTGTTTTCTGCCCCTTCGATTCACGCCCACCCTAGCCTTTACTCAATGGCACTTTTGCCCAGACGCTCTTCTGGACTCTGCCCATGTATTTTTATCCACTTCGATCTCTGCCACCTCTTCTCTCTCTGTCCGTGCGTTGTCTACGACTTCCATACTGTCCCTCCCCTTTGCTCCGGTTCAAGTGTCACAGATAATGCAGCATGCCACACACATGAGCGCGCGCTAAAAACTTGAGAATGTCATGCACGGAGACAGTGAAAACTAAGCAGCTACGATACAGTATGTGTCCAAAACATTCCGTCTCCCGGCAACTCTTAGGCTGCTGCTGCTGTGAGCATGAGATGTAATACCCTACATTTAACACCAAGCAAGCGCCGTATGTTAGCTCACAGCTGGAAGGTCCCTAAAGCTGAACGCACTACCCAAACATTACTACAACCACCTCCTGGGAGCTCTTCAGGGTGCGGCAAGTACTGCATGATATTTGGTGTACCACGGTAGGTCTCTCCCGGTGCCAGAGTACAACCACCTCGGAGACACCCTATCGCGTGCCGTCTCGAAACCAATACTAACAGCGCCGGGCTCACGTGCGGCTGGATCATACCTTCCGGGGCACGAAGAGATCATTTCCGGTGCATCGACATTCGCTTTCTTCCGGTGCTGTAAGGTTTTCTTCGGAGATGGGTGGGTCGTATTTTCGGGACGTATATTTTTTTGTAACCAATCCCAAGACTCACTGAGAAGCACAACCACATAGACCCTCCCACTGTCGAACCGTGGCCTGTCAATCAGTTTAAAACCAGCTTTCTGATTACATGCTCTCGTCCTCTCCTCTTAATGTTTTTTGAAGCTGGAAGCAGTGTAGAGGTACGGTTATGTCGGACCTCTTCTGTGGCAAGACACCAGGTAAGGTTCGTGTGCGGCAATCTCCTGCCTGACTGGGGAGGGTGGCCCGCCTTGTAGGCAGTTGTGACACCTATCCTGGATTTTATAGTGCCTCCTGACTGCCCGAGACACTGGTTTATACTTCCCATTACCTGCTCACAGTTCTGCCAGCTGTTGCACGCAGGCCCCACGGTGATGATGACACTTCGACCACTGTGTTCTGCCACTCTGGCCGCAGACGTCTGTCGTTGCTTCCTATAACCATATTTTGCTGAGTACTTGGGTTCATTTGCTCGCGATCCCTGTTGTTTCGTGCTTTGGCCATTCACTGCTGCTCCTAAGCCCTGACACTGACAGTGTTACCCCCTCTTATTGACTGCCCTCACAGCCAAAGACTACAGCTGTTCCATACATTAATAGTTGTACTGTGGCGCTCCTGGTGTGTCCTTCTGTAAGGAGATTTGATATTTGTTAGAGTTTCGATGTGTGTGAGAACCGCCAGATGCCAACTTCCAGAGAGCCACAAATGCAGAATGCTACTTTGAAAACGAGGGGCAAATAGACTTGCCATCTCATATCCTTTAGAGATGAGAACATAGGTTTGTTTTGTTTGTAGTTTTTGCATTCCTCGAAGAAGTAGTGGTTTTACAACTCAAGAAAAGCCTTTATGTAAGTTAGTAACGTTACTTGTTCTTATTTGGAAGCATAAACTTCAGTGTATTCAATTTTTATTAAGTTTGCTATTAGGAAGTTGTTTTGCTACTGTGGATATAAATGCCGATTTTTGGAGCGCCTTAGTAACGGCTACATATATTGAATTTTGACAGGATTGCAGAATTCTTCATTGACATGATAGCAAGAGGTTGTATATTGTTATCAATGAGAAAGTGAGAACATCATTGAATGTTAAGTGTTGTCATCGTTTTCTAAAAGCTAAATAATTGCTTTTTATCAATGTATGTGTTGCTCATTGTAAACGCATCAGTGAAGTTGCAGTGCTTCCTAGAACAAATACCTAAATATTCACCTTAAAACTCAATAATTTTTAACATTTACAAAAAAATCTCTTGTGAGTACAATTGTTTGAAAAGTTGGAGAGCTAGTCTTAATGAAGTCATGTGGCGACAATATATGAAGGTGCAGATTCCAAAAGTGTTATGAGTAGCCTCTGCCCTTTTGCAACGCAACAACAAGCATTTGCAATGTAATAGGCCTCACATTTTCCTGAGTTGGAGCTACTGGCATTGTAAATTCCTAACCAGACTTTCCTTGTCTCATAAATTGGTCAACCCTGCCTCATAATTTCATCTTTTTCTGCCATATAATTCCAGTGGCCCTGCATAAAATGAAAGCACTTCCATGTACCTTCTTCTTCTGTCTGCAGCAAACAATGAAAATGTTGTTATTTAGCAGCGTTTAAATGGGCAAAGCTTAATTGAAGCACACTAACGTGTTTACTGAAGGCAAGTATGCGCTTACAAAATGCACGCTTTCAACTTAAAAACTATAGTCGAACCACGGAACACATTGGCCACTCGGAAAATAAATATTTTTTAAAAGCTAATGCCTGCATATTAATACAATTGTGTCTTTTAATAGTTATGTTTACATGTTGTTTTACGGGTGTGTCCCATATGGTGTTTGACTGCAATTTACACTGTTTAGTTGTGGTTTACTCCACAAAATTTTATAGCATCTGATAACATCGTTGCTATCTACAGAGCAAGCCAGCTGTCAGCAAAGCCTCTACTATGAGTTGCTCCGTCATGGAATGTAAAGTGAATAGTCGTTGGGTGAGTGTTCAAGTAGAATTACCTCCAGTCTTCTGGGCAAAGTGACAATAATATAAAATTTTCCTTTGAGTGCACCCGCCACCTCTTTCCAAAACTTTGCTTGTTTAAAACACCTCCAAAAGATGTTCAATAAAGTTCTGTCATTTCCACAGCTCTTAGAGCAAACTGTCTGGTTTACCTATTTCTCACTTGTGCAGCCAAGCAGTACTACCAGAGAAGCTGGAGTTTTAAAATCAAAACTGTACAGAGATGCCAGGCACAAGGTGTTCTCCACTGGTCCTTTGTTTGCATTTCCAGTTCCCGTGATATCTGAAAGGTTTCTTCTGGGGCCAGCTGGTATTCTGTAATCAGCAGTATTGGTCTGAGATCTGTTTCTCATTGTCATGTGTTTGAATTCATTTCTCAGACTCAGTGAATGGCCTTATGGCAGCCTGTTTAAAAAAATGTTCCGCACACCACAGCTGCAGGCAGGCTAAAATCTCTATTCACCTGTTAAGATGTTTTATGTATGTGTAATGAATAAGTCTCCCAACTTTGTTCATTTTCTTGACTTCCACCCATCAGATCTTTCACCTGCCAGGGCTGGGATGAAGTCTGAGTTGTTCACTGAAGGGAGCTCATAGTGAAGTGAACGTGATGAGTGCCTTAAATATACTAACCTAATACCACGTGGCGATGAGGGTCCTGGTTACCAGATAGTTGTACAGCCCTTTGGGTCTTTGCACATTTTGGAACCAGAGTACAGCCACTGAGGGCCCCCTACTATAGTTTGTCTGAAAAGCACCATTGCTTCTCTGTTTTCTTGCACCACACAACCACAATCCGACTAGAAATACCAGGCCACATCTGAAACTCCCAACCCATGCTGTCAGTATCAGCTGCCAACATGAGATACTCTCAAGTTGTTCTTCCCAAATTAAGTCAACCACTTTACGAATGAGGTGGGTGAATATAAAAAAGATAACATCCTTAAACAGAGGGTAAAGATATAGACTGAGCCATTCCAGTGAATTCAAGACCTGGCACAGAATCCATTGACATAGGAAGTGAAAAAAGAAAGGTGAGCCCACTACTTAGTGGTTACTACCAAATCGAAATAAACCAACCTGCTTACTGGCCAAGTTTGAATATCCATGCAACTACAGCTCACATCTTGAAATTCAATGGTATTTAATATATGAAGCAAACATTGGTTGTGGTTCAGAGGAAGGCCCTCAATCGCTATTTCCAAAAGGAGTTGTTATAATGTAAGTAAACCAAGGGGAAACTAATAATCAAATAAGCTACTTTTCTAATCTGCTCACTTTGGTGTAATCCAACCTGAACTGCAGATTTACTTCTAAAACAAACTAATAAAATCTGTACTTACAGTTGCCTTCCCCTCGTAGCCTTACAATAGCCTATGACTACTCATGCATACCAAAAGTGTTTTATGAAACAAGTCATAATTTTAGATCACAGGTCCTTGTACTTCAGATTATGGTAGCTTGATAGTGCGCTCCACAAAGCCACATAACATTCTATCACCCGGGAGTGTATCCTGGTGGTGAGCAGCTGTGAGCCTAACCAAACCTTGGATATAGTGGAACTACTCAAAAAGCCAGGTCTTCAGCTTCTTGTGGAATTCAAGAAGTGAGGAGGGGGCTTTTACTTGTAGGGGCAGGTCGTTTCATACTTTGGGAGCAATGTAGGAAAAGGTTCAAACCCCAGATCTGTTTTTCCAAATTCTTGAATGACACAAAGATGACCTGGTCAAAAGAGATAAATGGTGTTTGTTATAGGACAATACATATTTTTCCAATCATCTGCTTGTAGAATATAATTATATTTCAAGTTTAGGTAAGAGATTTGGTGTGACAATTTTGCAATATTGTATAAATTGAAAGATAAACATTCGGGATATATAGAAATTATTATGCTGCATAGTAAAACATAGTTATAAATAATTGCCAGTGAAAGTACCTTCAATATTAATGCATCTGTAAATGGAAGCAAACGAGTCATGACGATATGGTGGTCTGAAAGTGTTCCAAATAGGCAATTTGTGGTCCTGGATATGCAGAATTTAAACCTACCAGATACAGAATAATGATATTAACATTTACCTGTTTGTATAGTGCTTCCAGAAAGTTTCACTGTTTGCAGGGGACAGATTAGGGATTCACAGTAACACTGCCAAGCTGCAGAAGTAGCCAGTATCTAACACTTGTTGGAAGACAAACAATGTACATTTTCCCTCAGTGGCTCTTTATGAAGTCGTTTGTGCCCCGTATGGAAATGTCTTACCTGCGTGTTGCTCTGTTACTCCTCCAAATAATGATTGCAAACTATATCCCTAGCTTTGGCTGGGCGATTAACTCCTTTTATGTCCTAAACCATTTTTGCCCATCCTAGACAGAGCTAAGAGTTGAACTGTTGCCTCTGGCATTTTTCTGACTTATATCTCTGGCACAGGAAATTGTCTGACCTGACAGAAATAGTGGATGGTCTGCTTTTGTGAAGCACTCGGAAAGTACGAAGCCTCTTCTAGAACTGAGCACTGACTGGAACAAAAGACTGGCAACTTGTCTCTCATTGGATGTGAGTTTCAGGTTGGCTGATGAACTCACAAGGTCTTTCAGGAAGCATAGAAGGAAGCTTCCACGCACAGAGGAGGAGCTTCACTCTGTTGTTCTTGATTCACCATTGGATTTAGCTAGCTTGCATCATTGTAGAGATTGTAATGGCCTTAGAAGTAGAAGCAGGGATCTGTGTTATTTTAGCACCTCAAAGAACAGACGGAAAAGTAGGTAAAGTACCTGGGTCTCATTGGACCCGAAATGGCTCACTAGGAATCTTCAGAGACATTCCGAGGAGTGCCCTAGGAAGGAGCTAGTTTTCAGGACTGTGGAACTACACCAAACACCTGTGCCCTCAGCAACTGGTAGTCACAAATATTGTGTGTTTTGGGGGGATGGGAGGGGTTACTTCACAGATGAGGGACAGCTGCACACTGATCTCTGCAGGTCTCTGGCGACTAATGCACCATAACACATAAAACTACCTTTCATCTTTTCCAACTCGAGGAAGGACCAGGAGCATTTTCTTGTTTCAGATTTGGTGGTGCAGGACTGTTCACCTTCCTTAGCCACCCCAAATAGTTTTGAGCACTGACCCATTTTGCCACATCCCACCATGAAATTCAGTGCAGTGGCCGGGGTGTGTAGAGAACCACATAGCTTTTCTTTCTTAGTTTCTGTCTTTAACCCCTACCTTCCAAGTGCATGGTCCCTCAGTGCACACAAATCTACCACTACTCCCCTCTCAAAAAGGGCTCCAAGTAGTTTGATCACTAATGTTCCTAGTCAGTGTAAAAGGGAATGCATACTCCTGAAGAAGTAATTGGGGAAACCGGAGCAAATGATGATTGACATTACGCTTCTTCTTTTTATTTATACTTGCACATCATAGATTCTGTTTATGTTACTGTTAAAAGTGGGTCTTGCCAGGGGTGTGCAGTGTCAAGTATTGTTTGTCTGGGTTCGTTGTTTGCAATTCCCAATGTGTTGTTTATTCTGTATTTGGAAAAATATTCTTTGTTGATAATCCCCATTTCCTTACCCTCCCAGCATTCGATTAAGAAACCCTATACAGAGTCTCCGAAAGGCCCTGTTTATTATTCCCTTGCACCTTAGGTTAGATCTTCAACCCCGTTTCTGAGCCGATGTTTACCCAATGTGGAAGACAGATAGAGGCTCCTGTTCACCATAACTAGAGCACATCTCTTCTAGAGATCCATTTCAATGTTTTGTGGGGTTCCTTTCTAGGTCGATGGTCAGCATGGGAGAAAAGTGCCACAGGAGTTTAGGGATCTGGTGGAAATATTTCAGAAGTTGCTTTCACGGTTAGCTGCACAATTTCTTGTGTAGTGGTGTGAGCTCTTCCCTCTGCTTGTCTCACAGCCATTGTAGCGAGTTCAGTGCTGTCCTTATATAGTTTCTTCCATCTGGATGAAGAGAATGTTTGTGGATCAGTGAGGCACACATTAGGGGATGCTGGTGTTTTAGGAGAGGAAAGAAAATAGCACAGACTAGGTGAAATGGGGATCTAAGAAATAACGAGTGCTGTTCTTACTAATAGTTACAATGATTTTAGTTGGTGGGGAAGGATTATTTTGTCCACAGCATTGGAAACTATAAAAAGTTCAAGGAATGTTCAAGTGCACACCCTTATTACCAGCCTTGTGCATCTCTTCCCTAATGGACCTAAGAGTGATTTCAGCACCCTAGCAAGAGCAGGCCTACTGAATGTTGTCTAAAAACTTGTACAGATCGAGCTAAGTGGTGAGTTACATGCTTAACTCCATTTTAGATTATTAAAATCCGGCATTATCTGTAAATGGGAGGGTGTATAACAATTTGGCAATTTGCCCAATTTCGCACTACCATGCTAGTTTTAAAAACTGCCAGGGTTCCCTTTCTAATCCTTACAGATGTTATTTTCCCTTTGACTGATGGACATTATAAGTAGAATTAATAATAAGCCAAAATATATAGTATTCACCACATGTAAATTAAGAGCTGTTGATACAGTATACTTGTTAGAAGAAGATAAATGTATCATATCACAGTTTTTCATCGTTTCATTATAGAACAATTGTGTTCTGGCGTTTCTGGATGACCTTCAAGAGGTATTTATGGGCAATGGTCTATGACCGCAATATACATGGAATAACACATTGATACCCAATTAAGTTTTGAATAGAAAAAGATGCTCTTGGAGAGGGAGGAGATGCACTGTTATAGGTGCATAAGTGAGTAGCAGAATACTGGCCTATATAGGAATGTCATAATCTTTGTAGGATAATGCAACAAGGCACAACTGTTGTTTTCATAGAGGCTATAGAGCCTCCTTATTCCACAACAGATGAGTCCAGCAAATTCCTTAAAATGTGATTTTTATAGAGCTCAAATCTGCTATTTTGGCATCACGGTAATGCAAACCAACTGCATTTTACGCTTCTTAATAGTTATTAAAAGAGCTAGGCAGGTATGATCTTTTTTGGATTACGTTAATCTACTAGGCGGATCTTCATAACAGGATCAAATTCCTCAACTTCTTGTTTTTTTAGTTTGTGTTCTGATTAGACATAAAATTCATACATTTCAGGAGTTGCAAACAAAGGCTTGAAATTACCATCTATAAATTATTAATAATATGCTCCAAAGGATTTCTTTCACTGTTTTAAGTTCCTTAGTTGACCATTTGCTTGCGAAGAGTTGTTATTTTTTTATTTTTTTTAAATTATTATTATTTTTTAAATATATGATAGTACTCGTGGGAAGCCTGGAAAAAATGAAGTATTATATCTAGGCTAGGAACATACCTTTAAAATATGCCTGAAAATGTAAGTCTCCACATATTGCCACCTGTTCTGCCAAACTAAGAGGGGTGGAACAAGCGTAGAATGTTTGAAAGGGCCCAAGTGGGGGATGTTGTTGCTCTGTCTGACAGTTGGCAAGAAGACAGCCAGCACACCACCCACTGTAGCTGGGCCACTAAATAATAGTGCTCCAGGTTAGGAAGTACCAGGCTTTCTTGATCAGTTGGTCTGTAGAGTTTAGAAAGGGCTACTCTACATCGGAGGCATTCCAAATTAATTTCAGAGTGGTACATTCATAAGTGCGAAAAAAGGAGGAAAGGATGTACAAAGGGAGGTTGTCCAAAAAGTACAGGTCAGGCAAAGAGACTATCTTAAGAAATGCCACTCGGCCTATCACTGACAAAGGGGGTGGCTTCCAGAATGTCATCTTGGATTTTAGAGAGATAATAGCTTGTGACAAGTTCCCGTCAAATAAGTCCGTATCTGAATGGTAAACTTGGATATCAAGGTATCTGAAAGTGATTGGCTGCCAGAGTAGGGAAGGGGCGACAGGGAGTGGGCTGGGGTTGGGCATTAGTGGGCACTAGCGGGAAGATGCAAGACTTGGACCAATTGACTCGTAACCCAGATAAGGATGCATAAGTGGTAGCAGTGTCTGTCATCGCCGTGGGTAATTGGGAGAGATCTCTTAAATAGATGAGGAGATTGTCTGCTTAGAGGGACACCAAATTAGTTCTGTCTCCTAAGGGTATGGCCCAGTCACGGCCCTGTGCCTGCAGTGCAATAGCCAGGGGTCCATGAGCCAAAGCAAAGAGAAGGTGGGACAGGGGGCATCTCTGCCTCATTCCTCTCTCTATTTTAATATGATCAGAGGTAAGGGGACCTCTTTTTATTGTGGCTGTTGGCGGTGTCTAGTAATTGCACCAGCTGAATGAACTGAGGCCGTAGTCCGAGCCATCACAGGATCTTGAGTAGAAAGGTCTTAGTGAATCAGATGCTTTTTCCAAGTCGAGTACTAAGCATCCCGCTTGTGGCCAATGGAGTGGTGCCCGTTTCTGAATACAGAAAAAGTGCCGTAGTTTAAGGGATTAGAGCGGGCTGACACAAATCTGTTCTCAACTGCATGTACCAGCTTAGGGACCACAGGTGCCAAGCTGTCTGCTGTGACATTGGCTAATATTTAATAGTCTCAGTTTAACTGTGCCAGCAGTCTATATGAATGGAGAAGGGTTGGGTCATTATGCGACTTAGGCAGCAAGATTAGCAAGGCATCCTGGAGTGTAGGAGGAAGTCGTGCCATAGCAAGGGCCTCCTCTTAAAGCGCATGTAGGGTGGGTGCAAGCTGTGCTGTGTGGGCTTTATAAAACTCTGCTGGCAACCAGTCTGGGCCTGGGGTTTTCCTGGTAGCAAGAGCTCTGATAGCTTCCTGAACCGCAGCCAAGGCAATGGGTTTGTCTCGTTCCATATTTTGATCCAGTGTTATCCGGGGGGGAGGGTACCTCTGAGACGAAAGAGTCAATATCGTTTGGGGAAGATGTCTTGGCAGACTGATATAGTGTTGTGTAATGGGAATGGAATGCTTCATCAATTGTGCATTGTGTATAAAGTAGCGTGCCAGCAACTGAGTGTAACAGTGCAATAGTATGACGAGGTTGATCTTGACATATTAGCCAAGCAAGGAGTGCATCTGTTCATATTAGGTGTGTACTTTGGCAGAGTGTGGTGTTTAATTTAAGCATCATAGCCTTTCAAGTAGCTCGGAATGCCCGTTGTGAGCCTTAACAAGCAGTGGTCGGCTACTTGGATCCTGCAACACTGTGTTTTCAAGACGCAGCGGTCTCTGCTCCATGGCGAGTACCTCCCTTTCTAACTGTTTGCATATATTCCAAGTCAGTCCCAGACAGCGTCCACAGATGGTCACCTTGAAGGCGTCCCATTCCGTGGAACATGTTGCGACAGAGCCTTCATGAAGATCAGAATAGTCACACATCAGCTGGCGAACAGAGGTCTGAAATGCAGGGTCCTCGCCTATCTCGCTGTGCGATGGCCAAAGAGCATAATTACTGAGCTGTGAGGCATGAGAGTAGTACTGATGGATGAAGATTCTGGTCGCCTAAATTAAAACAACTTATGAAAGGGAAAACAATCAACAGCATGAGCAACCAATAGCATTGTCAATACCAAAAAGAATAGTGCACGAAAACAAGTGCCCACCCAAACCATACATGGTGGTAGTGTTTGTGAGGCAGGTAGTCTTCAGTACTGAAGGGGGAATAAAGAAAGGGACTGTTTGTCTCTTCTTGCGAGGATCACCCCACATCATCCATGAAATGTGGACTTCTGCCCAGCATTTGTGACTCTTGTGGATGATGTGGGTCCAAGGCTAGTCCCTGGCAACGTAGCATGGAGACCTGCTTGCATGACACTTGGCTACAAGCAGAAGTTAGGTGTGGAGGCATGCCCACCATCCAGGAGAATTTTTAATGTGATAGCAGTGGACGTAGGGTGGTACCAATGTGTTTGTAGGAATAGGGTGAGAGGTGTCTTCAATGAGCCTCAGACAGGGACCTGGTTAGATGATGCTGTCTGCTGTTTTGTAGCTAGAGCAGTGCTGGGTATCCATGAGGGCAGTTGCTTGCTTCAGCGCTTTGCAGCATTCTGCGATTATATGCGCCAGGTCAGGGGCAGCTGGAGGGCCTTGTTGTTCCCGCGATCATGTCCCACGGCGCGGTCATTGACTGTTTGAGGACGAAGAGCTCCTCCTGTTATCCTGATACTTAAAGTAGTCAGTCTGGAGGCCAGACTCCTCCAACCAGCTCCAGTCATCTTCCAGGGTCTTGGTACCCTCTGCAACAACTTGCAGCCTTGCTGGAAAGATGGAAAGAGGAGGGAGTATTGTATTTCCAATTCCTTCAAACAACGCCTCATTTCAAGAAAGGACCTTCTGTTTCATTGGACTACAATGGTATCATCCGGGAAAAACACAACTCGAGTGTTTATCTCCACCTCAGGTAGTTGGCGTGTTTCCCTCAGCACTGATTCTCTGCCTCGATAATGCATAAATTGAATTACCATTGGGTGAGGACTTGAGACAGGTGGAGGCCTGTGCATGGGAACCTGATGGGCTCTCTCAACTGAAAAGAATTGCGAAAGTGTGGCTGAGGGGAGGAGGCCACAATGCCAGCATTTCACGAACTGTACTGGATCTCGACCTTCAGTATGTTCAGGTAGGCCCACCACCCGGACGTTGTTTCTATGGCACCTCTCTTCTGCATCTTCAGCATGCCTCTCCAGTATTTGTAGTTGCTCCATTAGGATTTGCAGGGAGGACTCCATGCTCTGAATTTTTGGTTGCAGTGTTCCAAGGGTTTGTTCCCCTGCTGCTACTTTGATGTGTGTGCAGGAGGGTGAGATCTGATGCAACTGTATCTATCTTGGCTTCTAGTGAGGACCTAGATTATTCAGCTGCTGTGAGTACCGCATCTAATTTATCTTCCAGTGAAGTGGGGCAGTCGGTGCGGTCCCTTTTCGTCTGGTGACAACGCCATCTTTGTTAGGTTGTGTTCGGGACCTCGAGGAGGTGTGCTGTTCAGTTAAGCGTAAACAGCCCATCTCAATACCACTGGAGTGTCAAGCTTTTAGGGTAGGTTGGTGTGTCAGTGCCTGCCTGCCAGTGATTCAAGGTATTGAGTACACCGCAGCACGAGCAGTCCTGGATTGCACTCTCGCAGGCAAATATGTGGTTATCGTGGTATCAGTACAGACTGCGTCTGTAGAGATGCCTGGAAAGAAACCTGCTTCCAGGGTCCGGTGGTGAGAGCAGCTCTAGGACTAGGGCAGCAAGTGCCAGTGGTTATGTGGGTACTCTACACTTGAGTAAAGAATCCACCCACAGCCACCAGCAACAGGGCTAAGAGAGAGCGTCACCCCCACTAGATTGCATGTACTGGGGACCCCTCCCCATTACCCTCGCCCCAAGTGGCCCAGATAGGACTATTATTTGCACCCCACTAGACATTTTGGAGCCCACAAGAAACACAGCCTCCAGACCGTTATTGTGTATGCGGTGGGATCGGTGCTGAATTGAATACACTGCGTCACATGCAGTTAGCACCAGGTTGACAGTCACCTCAGGGTTCAAAATACAGCAAGGCAATCCCTCAGCAGAACAACTACATAGGTTATGCATGAGCTTTACTTGATATAGGTTCTGTGGCAGGCCTTACCAATAGCACTAAGCCCAGCGTTGCACATGTAGCGTGTGGGGACCCATTCCTATCGGATGAGGAGTCAATAGCAGCATAGTGATTACAGCTGGCCAATCTGCAGATTAGGCACCCGGTGCCAGTATGGTGCAGTGAGGTATATGTGGGCTAGGCAGGTGGGGCTGCAATTTGACTTCATGGGCCTTCAGGCATGATAGGGAGGGAGTATGCTGCTCAGGTTCTGGACCGGTCTGTAGTGCTTGGGGTTGGTGCAAGCTAACAATATAACAGTGTTGCGGTACCAGGCCCCTTTCAGTCCCAACCTCACAGCCAGGACCCAACTCATCAGTGAATCCTTGGTGGGGGCGGTGTGGCCAGACGCCGATGGTTGAAGTCTCTTCATGAGGCTCCTGCCAGAGATCCCCACCCCATGGTATCCTGACACCCAGTGAGCCCCCCCTCCGAAATCCCCCAGACTGCAGCCGAAGGTACCTGGTGGGCCCCTGAAGAAGATGAGTGGAGAGATGACCGGGCTGGGCCAGGGCTAGTAACTGGAAACACCAGCGCGGAGGAAGCCATGCCTGGCTCAAGATGACGACTGAGACCGCCTGAGGTGCGGAGCCCGACCCTGGCTGAGGCACTGGAGATCAGGGCACTGGCCTAGCTTCCCGACCGGCGTTGGCGGGTGCTTCACTGGCGACGGCCATGCGGCCTCAACGGTAAAGATGAATTGGGGAGAGGCGCGTGGCGAACAGATGGGCGTCACAGCAGGGGAGGAGGTGTGATAGCACCCACTCCTTACATTTGGGAGATGTCATCGCAGCAATACAGTGGTGAGTGGAAGACGGCCTACAGTGGGGCGAGAAGAGGAGAGCGTTGGCCCGATTGAGGAGTAGACCTAACAGATGAAAATCCAAACCTGGTGGGAGAGGAAGAGGAGCCTCGCTACGGGAGTCCACTGGGGGAAGTACTGGTGTGAACCGGACCGCTGGGTGCCTTGGGGGCCCGGGTCACGTGCAGTGCAGCAGCAGTGGCCCTGTGAATACCACCTAGCACTTGGGTCAGTGCATTTCAAGGGGCACACGACCAAAGAAAACAAAGACCAGGAAAGAAAGAAAGGGAAAAAAAGCCCCAGGAAGGGAAATAAGAGACGCAGTGGCACACCAGTGGATTCTGGAGGTGAGGAGGGCTGGCGAGGGGAAGGAGGGTCCTTTACTCCTACTGGTTGTCATGTCCTAGAGGCACATTGGGTGCCCCATCGAGAAACCAAGAAAACAGTGGTCCGCGCTGCTTGGAGTGAGAGCTGCCTTCCTGTGGGCTGTGCTGTACAGTGGGAAATAGCACAGTCCGCATTTTCCGAGACTTTTCGCGAAAAGTGCAGAAACAAAGGGCTTCCTTCAGGGAGGCTAAACAAAAACTATGGAAAATGGATATACAGTATGGAATTATGTTTCCGGTCTGATTTACGGGTAACAACCAAATAAGGGGCGCAGTTCTTTTACACACCGGAGGCGATATGGCAGTGGATAGACTCTCACCCGCCATCTGGAAAGGACACCGACCATGGCAACAAATGGCAACAGCAACATAGCGACCCCGACATCAACTGAACCACAGACCACCGGCCCCTTCAAACAAGGTGGTGCAAGAGGAATGCCAAAAAGTAGTGGAAGCAGTGGCTTCCCTAAGCGGTCAGAACCTAAGCCCCACTCCAACGATGGGCGATGAAATGGATCATTCGGGATGGGACGAGACTCGGACATCACACGCACATCTGAAGTGGCAGGACCTGAGGTTACACCGGGGACGTCTGACTGCATCTTTTGATTCCCTCCTCCCTAGATCCCTAGGGGAAACCTATCAATGCCATAAAAATGCTATGACATGACCAGGATTTCTCCTTTTGGAGAAGAAAGACTGATGGGGCGGCACCACAAGGAGGGGCTGGGAAGGCGGCGCACCAGCGAGAGAAAGAAAGGGGGGATACAGGCGATACAGTAGCATCCTCTATATGATCTAGAGGACAACTCCCAGATTCGTGAGACTAGTTGATAATTTTTTTGTGTTTGGATGAGAAGTAGTTATCCTTTTGGTGTGGGGAAGGGGAGTTGGGAAGTTAACTGTTGTATTGGCTATAGGGGGAAAAATGAGTCACATGTTTTGTTAGGAAAACAACCAAGCGTGAGGTGAAGGGAGGCCCACATGAAGGAATTGGGGTGGATGCGGGGGCGCTCTGGATCGAGGCAGGATTATGCCTACATTAGAAACATCTAAATTAATTTCATGGAAAGTCCGGGGTATGCACACAATGGCTAAAAGGTACAAGGTTTTCTCTTACTGCAGAGGAGGGGATCTCAGGTGGCAACCCTACAAGAAACACACTTAACACAGATTGAAGGGAAGGCTATACACAAATGTTGGAGGGGACGGGTATACTTTACCACTTATTCAGCTTATGCCAGGGGGGCCCTGATGTGGAAACTGGCTGGGGTTCTGTTTCAAACACTGGACAGTTTCATAGACCCAGACGGGCGGCACATGGTTGTGCCGGGGAAATTAGAGGGCTGGGAGCTAGTCTTGGTTAACCTCTATGCTCCTAATTCGGACCAGGGGGCCATTTTTTTTTAAATCTCTCCACCCGCCTGCCCCACACCTACTACAATCAATAGTGCTGTGGGGGGGTAATTGTGTGGCAGACCCTAATATGGACCAATCTCCCCCCACCCCCCACACTGAAAGAATCCCTGATAGTATGGGTAGCGCGACAATTCACAACCTGACCATCACAATGGGGCCTGGTAGATGCATGGCGTAGGCTATTCCTGAATGCCTGGGACTACTTGGATTTTCCCTACTTACATGAACTACACATGCGTCTCGACTCATTTCTTTGCACCCCAGATGTGTTTTCATACATACTGCTGAATATCTGGCTTGCCCATTTCAGATCGCAACCCCGTATTGCTATCATTGAAGTGGGGCCCTACCCTAGCCTGTATTCCCACATGGAAATTAAAACCAGAATCATTGGAGGACACACAATACCAAGGAGATATGAGATAGCATATTGCCCAACTCTTCATGGAAAACGATGCCACGGCTAGCAGCCCGTTAGTCGAATGGGATGCTTTTAAGATGGTGCTGAGGGGGAGGTGTATAGCGAGCTTGGTGCAGGTGAGACAAGCATTGGTTAGAGACACAATAGAGGTGGAAGACAAACTGAAAGAGGAGGAAAAGAATAGACCAGAACAACCAGGCCGTCAGCATAGAATATTAGAATTAGAAGAGACTGTAGCGGAACATGTTGAGTGACTTTGTTGCTTTGGTTATAAGGATTAAAATAGCAAGAGCTCACTCGGAGAGGGATAAGACGAGCCACATGCTGGCAGGTGTGGCATCACCAACCGAGAGAGAGGAACGATTATTATGGAGGTAAAAACGGAAACGGGGGAATAGTCTTTACAAACGGGGGGGATTAATGCTCACTTCATGTCCTATTGTGTGAGGCTATATAAACACGCCCTTCAGGGTGATGAGGAGACCACCAAAGCATACTTGGATCAGTTGCCACTCACTGCACTTACACCAGAGACGGCAGAGCAGCTGGGGGCAGCCATTAAACTGCAGGAGATTGTGAGGGCCATTAAGAACTTAGCTAGGGGCAAGACGCCGGGGACTGACAGCTTTCCGGTGGAGTTTTATGCCATGTACTCTGACCTGTTGACCCCAAGGTTGGAAGCCCTCTGTAAGGCCGCAAAGGAGAGGGGACTATTGCCGGCAACTACAAGGGAGGCAGTGGTAATACCCCTGTCAAAACCTGGCACAGACCCGACCGAATGCAGGGCGTATTGTCCATGCTGAATCTGGACTATAAGATTCTTAGTAAAATCCTAGCGATGAGACTGTCCTCATATGACGCACTTGATACACCCGGAACAAGCAGGCTTTGTCCCGGGATGGAATACTGCTGTTAACATATGCTGACTATTGGCCATCATGAGAGACCCCTCCTGTGACGAGACGACGGCAGGTGTGCTAGCGGTGGACATTGAAAAGGCATTTGATAGTCTTGAGTGGTGCTTTCTCTATGTGGTGCTGTCAAAGATGGGATTGGGAAAAGACTATATAGTATGGCTAGGGCTACTCTACACTGCCATAATGGCTAGAGTCTGCCCCGGTTGGACGATATCAGATAGCTATGCAGTTAAACGGGGTACCAGACAGGGCTGCCCACTGTTGTTTGCAATAGCCATGGAGCCATTGGCAGTCATGGCTCGCGGGGAGACGGGAGTCCAGGGATACGAGCAGGCAGGCGGGCGTGGCATCACATAGCCCTTTACGCTGATGATCTGCGCATTTTTCTGAGGAATAAACACAGGGATCTACCAAGGGCCCAACTCATGTTGTCCAAGTTCGGAGCCATGTTTGGACTCGAAGTAGACTGGCAGAATACCCGCTTATTCCCCCTGGGGTCCGCCGGGATGGCCCCCTTGGAGTTGGGTGCATTATTATGAGAACCACAATGTTATACTTGAAGGTTAAAATATATCATGATGACAGGACATCCTAGGCAGAAATGTGGGGCGAGCTGTGCGATCCTCTCAAGCAAGTGTGGCCTTTTGGCATACATTACCCCTGTCATTTTTCAAGATAGTAGTCTTGCCAGGATTGCTGTACTATTTTACGGTGTGGATACTCGGAGCAATCTTTAAAGAATTGGATACCCTAGTACTGTCATTCCTATGGGGGAAATGGGTGGAAGCGGGTGGCTTTGGCTAAACTACAGAGACAGTGGATGGGGGGGCTGGCTGACTTCGAGGCGTATTATCTCACAGCACAACTCCAATGGTTCACATAATGACTGTTGAGTAGACGTGTCCCTGGGGCGTTGGTGAAGCCATTTAACCCTCCAATGATGAGGTTGATAGAAGGCTTGCTGAGAATCCGAGATACCAGAGGGGTGGACTTACCCAAACTGAAAGTACTTGCGCAATGCTGGACGCGCTATTTACGTAAGTCTAAGACAAAGGTTTCCTACTCTCCGGACCTCCCTCTGTTCTTGCAAGCCTTACCACATATGAATAATTGGAAGGGGTTCCAATCCAGGTATTCAGCAGGAGTGTTAACAATTGCAGCCGTTTTAGAGATGGCACCTTGATCCCGTTTGAAGACCTCATAGCAGAATTTAACCTACAGAGGGGGGGGGGGGCATTTTCTGTTACATGGCTCAGTCGCTGCAGGTATTTGGCATCACTGAAGTGTGGGGTTAGCTGAGCCCTAAACACAGACCACCTATAACTATCTAGCGACTTTGACAGGCACGGTAAAGGCAGTCACAAATTTACATAATAGATTACAAACGGATATGATCCTCCCACTAGATTCGTTGAGACTTAAGTGGGAAGAGGATTTGGGTACCTGCATCCCAGACAAGTCTTGAGAAACTATACTGGAAAGAACCCCTACTGTTTCAAGAAATGCCAGATTTAAGTTAATACACTTTCAAATATTACACAGGGCATACTTGACACCAGGCCATATTAACAGACATTTTGACACGAAAGGGGAGGAATGCCCAGGATGCGGAGTACTAGCAGCGGAATTTAAACACAGGTTTTGGGACTGCCCACAGATTAGAACATACTTGAAAGAGGTGACACAGAAGTTGGCAGATACGATAGATAGAGAAGTCCCTTGCACATTGGGCCATTCTTTACTGGGATGGTTTCCACACACATCTAAGACAAAGGTGACCACCAGATTCCAAGACCTGGCCTATATTCTAGCCAAAAGGGAAATTGCCATGAACTGGAAAAATCAGGTCGGCCCGAAGGTAATTAGTTGGTATAGGGCACAAGAAAGATGGGCAATTTGTGAAGGGGATGCCCTCTTCAGGGAGGCCAAGAAGGGGATGAGACCCTTAGATATGGAAAGAGCATGGGAAACTCTTGTCGAAAATATGAGGGAGATGACTCAGAATGCCCTGAATAGAGGCTGCTCAGACCTGACCACCTCCCCATTGGAAATAAGAATTCATCCTGAACAAGAGACCAAGATCACCCATTCATATGAAAAGGGGACACAGAAGGCTCTTGAGAGAGAGAGTTTTCTGGCCCTACCACAACACCAGTGCGCACCGTTCACTCAGCGGCGATGTTTCCTCCTAATCCCCTTCAGTAGTACTCCTGATTACTGGTCGGCGTTTCGGTCCCCGCAACTCGCAGGCAGGCGCTCTCCTCTGGCGGCCCTCATAGGCTTCTGTTTACTGCTCCGGCAGCTGTGTCGTTGTTCACTGCATCTTCCACCGTGTGTCTCACCTCTCCTCCTCCAAATCAGGACAACACACCTAGCGGGGTGGTGTGCCCCCCGGGCAGTGTCCAGTGGTGTTGTGACTCACCTGCTCGAGCGCACGTCCAGTCAGGTGGCGGAGCGACTCGGCCATGCTGGTGCGGGCTAAGGGTCCATTCCAAATCTCCTCAGAGCTGCCAGGAGCTCGCAAACAGTAGTTCCCAGCCCTAGCGATCTGGGTATATATGTTTAGTGGCTGGGTGCAGATAATGCCTGTTATTGTTGCAGATAACGGGTGATGTTACAGAACTTTTATAGAGCGCGTCTGCCATGTTGGCTGCTCTAGCCATGCCCTGTTAACGGTGGCTTTATGAGTCTTTCTTTTTTATTTTTTTGTTTTCCCCTCAGTGTCCTCTTCTTCAGTGTTACATTTTTCCTTTATTACACAAAGCAAAAAAATGTAACAGATGAATCATAAAATAGGTATTGGTAATTAATTGGACAAGTATGGTGATTAGAAGCTCAAACTAAAGGTGAGGACCAAAAAAGAAGAAAACCAAAAGTACCACATGTGGCAATAAAATAGCACTGCACTGGGGATGTGGCTTGGCAACTGAACCTGGCTAAATTGTCTCTGAAGCACTCACAACACAGCGTTTGTAATCCTGCATTGCAAGCCCCTCCGGAGATCTCTATTTAACAACAGAGTAAGGCTTAACCCTATTCCCGGCAAGGGTCATGCTGGATGACCCATCTAAAAGACCTAGGTGGTCACAGAACATGTGGCCTGCCCAATATGGCGATGGATGGTGACTGACCCAGTAACAGGCTTTGTGACATGCATTAACAAAACCAGAGCCTGCTGACTGCCAGGGGCACAAGACTGAGATCCCTTGGGATGGGTCATCCGCGACCAGCTGCCTAAAAGCAGACCCAGCAACAAGCAAGGCCTGACCAGGGACTGGTTGTAGCCTCCAGAGGGGCAAGGCCCGGGACTATCCAAAGGACTACAGGCACAAATGTGGTTAGGATGGCAGGGTTTGGACTGGCTAGACTGGAGAAACCTGGTGCCCGGCAGACTGTAGGAGAGAGCACTTGAGACTGCTGGTGAGAGGAAGCAGACTCAGGCAATTCTTAAATTACCTTTAATATGCGTTTTGTTCCCTGGAACAGCTCGAACAGGGCAATATTGAGATAACCTCCCTAACAAGGGTTGGAAAAACTCCTAAACAGTGTATCACATGGACACGGATAATACCCAACACTGCAACTGGTGGTGTTTGGCTGTGGTTATGGCAGGCCTTCACTGTTATTGGCTCAGCCTTTGAAATTATATTTTTTTTAAAAGGTACCAGACCTGTGGGTCTAGTGACTTGAATAATTGACTCAACCTAACTGTAATGCGCTTGACCCATGAACTGGTACCAAATTGTGTGAAGCTAGTCAAATACTGTATTTCACTGACTCACCTTTTTAGGGGCGAGCGCAAAGTGTTCCGTCCCCTGTTGTAATCTCTCTTTGGGCTTCTAACCATGCCCATGTTACGTCAAACTCTTTCATTGGTTTGTGGGCTTGCCTTTTAAAATTCGCTTGCTTTCATTAGTATTAGAGCTAACCGACCAACTACTGAAAACATACGAGGCTCAATGTTTTCCGTCTGGTGTCTGGACTACTTTTTCTCTTTATTTCAGGGCGCGATCTCGCTGGGAAGTAGTCGAGCGCTTTGCATGACATCGATCCTGTTACATAGGTAATTGCCCTTTTGCCAGTTGGCAAGTAAAATCCAGTTAGTTATGTGAAACAGTTTTATTTTAAATTTTCAATTTATGTAGCAAGAAATGTCCGGTTAGGAGTTTACAATGCTAGTAGCTCTAACTCGAGCAAACGAAAGACCCGTTGCATTGCAAAAGTTTGTTCTTCATTATCCTATATGAAGCCACTTTAAAATATGTGAGTTGAGCATGTCTAATATATAGAAGCTCTTTTGTTTGATTTAATAGATTAAGCTGTTATTCTGTTTATAATAAAAATGTGGCCCACACCTGGTGTCCACATGACCCCTGACTCGATCTTTTAGAAACGCTCACTGTTGTGATATATATCACTAAAGCATGCTGCAGTAGTGTAATGTCAATTAAAGAGTGCATAGTTTCCATTGAAATTGCCACAAACATTTTCACTGGCATGCTGCTTTACTGATAAAACTGTTCAGCATACAAACGATAACTTTTGGAATCCGGTTTCAGCAAATATTTATCATTAAAGTGTTCTGATTTGTTTGGATCCTATTCAAATGTATGTTTCCTTCACACTTAAAAATAACAAAAATGTGCTTTCTTACCTGCTGATATATTTTAAAATATTTGTACAGTTCATTTGCAAGCTACTGAAATGTTATGTTCGATATTACAGCCTTCCATTTCCCACTCCCTGTTCCTTAGCACGATCATCAGACAGTTCACTTTACGAAATACTCTAACTTTGTAGGTAAAGAAAGAGAAGTAAACTCTGGTCTCCAGGATAATATAAGCAGCAATTTGTATGGTGACATAAACAGACAAATTACCTCTGTCTTTGAAAGCATGGCAAATCTAACAAGATAAAAACGAGATTTAAATACACCTTTTATTGCTTATTCACTTTCTGAATGAGCAGAACAGCTGTTCTTTGCCAGCTTAAGTTCTCACCACAGAACAGGCCAGTAGTCCTAAAAATAGCTCACCAAGATAAAATCTGATTTGCCATAGAGAGTGGGTGAGTAGATTTCTCAAGGCCTGTGGCTATATAGGTGCTCGTAAGATGAAGGTATGTGTAAACAAACAGACTCTTGCTCTCTCCCCCCCCCCCAACACCCCCCCACCTCCCTTATTCCTCACCAACCAGGTAGTGGGGTCAGGATGCCGGCTACTAAATTTTTGTTCCCATAAACGCTGCAAGATTACCTCCTGGCACCACACACAGTATCATGTGAAAGGTGCCATAACTGACCTAGCTGGAACACTGGGTGAGAGCCCACTAATTCTAGGGGGGCACTTGCATCTTTTAAGATCCTAATCCCTCTTGTGACCTCCAATATCAATCTCAAAGGTGCCCTGCTATTGACTACCTGAAATTGGGCAGTGGTCCTCCTTGTTGCCCGCCATCTATCTGGTGCTGCCTGGACTAATGTCTCCAGCCAAAGACTGAAAGCAAGTGCCACCTAAACAAAGGAAAATTGATAAACACACCCAACCACATACCATAGCCCGTACATTATCGAGGCAATTGCTACCATGGAGCTAGGGGGACTAGGGTCTCATCAGGCACTAACGGCTACTATTCCTCCAGCCAAACAAGATTAAAAAATAGCCCTTGAAACAAAAGTAGGAGAGGCTTCCCTGAGACAGAACCTTCATAATGCGAGGGTAGTAGAGGCAGATGTAAGGATTTCAGTGCTTGAGATACCATTCAAGGAATTTGTCCACCATGTCTCACCTTTCAGTGGAATTTAGGGAGTTTGTTCTACGGGTGGAGGATGCTACAGGGCACTCTTTGTGGGAGTGTACAGCCCCAGACCTTTCATGGCCGCTTCATTGGAAACCGTAATCCCAAAGCAGGACTTTTCCCAAAACTTCATACTTTAACAGGTGCAATGAGCCCTTGGGCTGCGACCACCTTGCTCCTGCCTGGCCGTTCATTGACAGGTTTCTCAATTTCCAAAATCGAACCTTGATCATACTAAAGGTATGAGTGTGAGAGAGTATAAAATTTGATTCCCCCAACATAATGTTTGTCCCAGACTATACCAAACTTGTTCAAAACAAGAGACTTTTGACTCAATCAAACAAACTCCGAGCAATGGGCATACTATACAAGCTCCTTTGTCCTTCTAAACTTCACTTCGAATCTCCTCAATAGGCTTGGAGATTCGATGAATAACATTCATTCATGAATTTAGTTCAAGATAAAGGTACAGAACTCAAAGGGTCAGTTTCCATACAGATGTCCAGCATACACACACCATGGAAAGAGAAAGACCCAGTTCCTCATTTGTAATCATCTAACAGAGATAGCATGAATTGAGAAGAGATATATATATATATATATTTTTTCATGCAGCTGTCGAGCATGCAGTTGAAGTCTCCCTCCTGCCCATAACAAAGGTACACTAACGTAGGGGACTTTCTCCCTTTCAAGCTTTAGGTAGAACCCACCATCATCTACATTAGGGTATATATATGTTCAGCAGGCAGATTACCTCCCCATCCAGTATGCCATGCACAAGGAGGTACCTCCCCTCAACTTCTGCTCTGAAACCACAAACCCGGAAGGGAACCTGCAGGGCCACCCAGGTCACCCTCCTGATCCCCCAGCCGGGCAGCATAGTTGGAATATGTGGCAGAGTACAGTTGTCCCCTCCATTTCTTATGGACCTTGTGGACCCCATTCTCCATTAACTGCATCTCCTGCAAAATTGCTATAAGTACACCATGCCTGCGAAAGTATGTCTGTCCCTTGTATCTTTTCACATAAGAGTTGAGCCCGTGTACTTTTCATGTTACAAATTTAAATTGGCCCATCATACTGCATCACCCACCTACCCCTCCTCCCCCAACCCAAGAGCCACACCCATCCTGTCATCACCATAGCCAAATATCAAACTATGAACAAAGTCTCCCCCTCCCACCTGGTAAACACAGAAAATCAACTCATGCCTCCCCAATCATTGCAATTCCTCTAAAACCCACCCTGTTCACGGGGCAACTTTGTCTACTTCAACCCATGCCCAAGAAAGGTGGGAGGGGTGAAGGAGAGGGGGACAGTTGAACCGAGTGAGAACAGACAGATTAGGTAGACATGCAAAACAGATCTCAAAAGGGTGCCCATCATCCTTATCCCATTTGGGTGCCGAGCCATCAGTGGGAGGCCAGCCTGAAACCAATGGAGATTGCTTCAATGTGGAGATGTGGTCTTATTGGTTTGGTGGGATCAGGACACTCCTTTTTCCAGGAGAAGTGGGACTTCTCTTCACACCCCTGTGTGTGATTGCTGCTATAGGACCTAGGACCATTCAATAGTAAGTGGATTCCCTTTTTCCTTCACATACTATCCTATTATCATAAACCCTGGTCGGCCTTGTTAGTTTCTCACAGTACATACAATAAAGCGACAAGCCTTTATAGTTGCACTTCACAGTTATCCAAATGTTCCCTTATGCTGGGGGTTCTTTGTTCTATCTTTTTCTAGTTCACCAATGCATTTGATGACAGGGACTTCACCTGCACTGTTCGGGTAAGGAACATATCTTTAGGTTTTATTTGACAAGTACTTCGCTGTTAGAAGCATAAAGAGTTGCACCCATGCATACTACAGATAGCCCCCTCTGATACCTCACCTGCAGTGTTGATGACCTCCTTAATAAATTTAAAAGGGGTGTCATGCTTAAGAGAACTGAACAAATATGAACATATATATTCCTACTTCAAGATACTCATTTACACGGAAATCGGCTGCAGGTGCTTCCAGCGATGTGGCTTTAAAAGAGCATATCATGCTATATTCCACAGAGGATCTAGAGGGGTAGCGATGCTAGTCAAAATACACCTGTCCCTATAAATTGAACAGTTCAAATCTGATAGACTGAGTCGATACATATGGCTAGTAGACTCACTAGGGAGCGTCCCAATGACCTGCTTAGTATATGTGCCACCCCCTCTCATGAAGACATTATCTCTCCTGGTCTCACAATTGTCAGAGGTGACTTTAACGGTCTCATAAGTGCTGCGTTAGACATGCTGGGTCCTGTTACTTTCTGCACCATCTCAGACTTAACTTTAGTCCTTGGCTTGTGCAACACATGTGTCACTATAATCCATAGGTGAGGATATTTCTTCTTTCCAGGGGCACGTTAGTCATTCTATAAACTAGACTATTCCTTTGTCCACCACACTTACTCAACTATCGGATTACTTTCTGCTGGAGCTTCATACATGAAACAACTGCCACCATACTGTCCATCTGGGAGGCTTAACACTTGGTGGCTGACTAGGAAAGATTTTAGGGAAGTTCTCAGGGATGCCTCTACACAGTATTTTCAACTCAGCACACGTTCTGTGGGCTCACCAGGCACACTACGGGGGCATAAGGGGCAGGGATTATGGGCCGCATGACTTTGAAACTGGCCTTTTTTTAAGATGGAAAAGTTGTGGAAAATCGCCATCCTAGAGGATGTAGTACATAATGTTGATTACAACTCCAAAATAGACAACTTGGACCTAATCCTCCACAATCTCAGTAGAGTCATGCACAAACTCAACTAGATGTAGCAAAGTAAATATGGCATGCCTCTTGCTGCCGTTTCTGTGAACATGGCAATAAAACTGGGAAGTTACTGCTTTGGCTAAGCCAATGTGACAATAAATGCAAACACATAGCCCAGGTTGAGGATGAAAACGGCATCCTTCACAAGACTCCATATGCCGTGATGGATAGCTTACATGAATTTATGTTAGCATGCCAATGTCCGTGACTTACCCACAACCATTAAAACGCACTGGATGAGACCGTCACAGTAGACAAAAGAACAAAAGTTATCTCCCAACTTCTCGACTGATAAATCTCCAGGCTCCAGTGAGCTCTTCAAAAGTCAGGCAGACATACTAGCCCAACCTCTCCTAGACCTCTATAACGTGACCAGGATTGTAGGTCATCTCCCTTGGAATTTGGAAGAAATGTACATTACGAACATATTTAAACTTGACAAGCAGGCACATACCTGTACCTCCTACAGACTGATTTCCCTGATTAATAATAAAGTCAAAATGCCAGCTAACATCTTAATTATGTGACTGATCATCATAATTCCCAGTCTGGTACATAAAGATAAAAGTGGTTTTGTACCTCACCCCTCTACCAGACATAACATACATAGGGTATACAACATGATCACTATGCCACCCACTTGCAGAAACGCTTATCCATCCTACAAATAGACTTTGAAAAAGCCTTTGACAGCCTATCCCTGCTGTACTTGTTCTACTTATTAGAACAACTTGGTTTTGGACCTACATATGTCTTGTATGTTAAACTCCTCTATATAGTAGCCCAGGCCTAGGTTGGAGTAGGAGGGATTCTATCTGAGTCCTTCCCAATGCAGAGGGGCATAGACAGGGGTGTTTACTGTCACCCATATTATTGGCACTGGAGCCCTTGTGCACTTTAATTAGGACAGACAGCCTATAAGGTGTTTCGAAAGCTCCTATATGGACATGTTCTCCTTTTATGCTAATTACCTTCTCATCTACATTGGTCAGCCGTAAAGGTATGGACCAGTGATTTATGAAGACTCTTCAGACTTTCTTTAGTTTTTGGGGTTTTTGGTTTCACTGCAGTAAGACACAACTCAATATCTTCAGATAGCTGCAGCTCAGGCACACACCTACTCCCTACTCATTAGAAAGCACAGATCTGGCAGAATTCACTCCCTTGGGGGCTAAAATAACAAGGTCTTTCTGGCCAGAATGTGGCCAAATTACTAGAATATAAAACATAGATAATTAACACACCAGACTCCTTTCCTGGCCTTAAAACAAAATACGAACGGAATCTCTTCCCACATAAAGATGTTAAATAGACTGTAGCACTAATGGCCCCTCGTGAGGCAGTAATCTAAGGGTGGTTCCAGCTGATTCAGTTTAAGTGCCGCCATCATATGTACTGAACCCCACAATGACTTGGGAACAGGAGCATTGGACCCAATTGTCTCCGGTGGCGGGGTGGAAGTTGACTTCCATCATACTAGAAGGAGTTGTAGTGTACTTCGACCATTCTGGAACACTGTTTATTATACATTGGGGACTGTGTTGGGCAGACCATTTAGCCTTACCCCAAAAATTGTGTTACTAAATACAGTAGATGATGAGGTCTTTTCACGTGTAGAAAAGACTCTGATATGATCAGGAAGAGAGAGAGACACTGCTCGGTGATGGTGACAGTCTAGTCCTCCATCGTGAGCAAGATGGAGGGCAAGAATGGACTTATACTGTACAATGAAGAAATCAGTATCTGAGACACTTGATTGTTCCCGGAAACATGCTAGAGTGTGGGACGAATACAGGGATGAATATTCATAACTGCTAAAAGTGAACTCTCTGCCATTAGAGTAATATTGTTTCCCCAGGAAAAAAAAGACTCAACTCTCAACAAGGAAACATCGAATAGAAATATATACTTTTCAATAAACGGCACCTTATGGTGAAGTACGTTGAAATGAATTGGAACTTTTCCTATTTTTCAAGAAAATAACCCCGATACAGGTGTACATTTGAAATTTGTCAGAAATGAAGAATAGAGTTCTTCTTAAAAGGTCAGGAAGATATCTGCATCAGCCAAGTGTTAATAGAAACACTGTTACAGGATTGCCAGTTTTTGAGTAATAAAGGCACCACTAAAGAAGCCACGGTTTCTATAGTGTATTTACAGACTTTAATGAGGGCAAGATGTTTAAATTTATATTTGAAGGTTCTTGAGCAGTATCTAGCCTTAAGACTAATGAGGCATTCTCCAATATAGCCCACCAAAGTCCAGCACATTTTAAACTAGCTCGTCTCATCGACCTGCCCAAGGCAAATTCAATTTCCAGCTTCTTGTAGGAGTATGCACATATCCGAATTAAGGCTCATTTTTGCAATTCTCCTTGAGTGACTTCTGTCTTCTGGTAGTTTCACAAGAATAGAAGTCTTCTATTTTCATTTGACACAATCTTGACAATCACTGATCCCTTAATTTCTGTGCTCTTTTTTTGAACGAGTCCGATGGTTTTATTAAGTTTGAAGCTTCTTAAATAATTTAATTAAATAATTTTGATGCCAAGTTAAAAATATTGGTAAATAAATTAAATTGCAGCCAACTCCCTTTTCGCTGGGAATCTGACAAGACTAAGTTCGTGAGCTTAATGGAGAACAAATGCCCAGACTTAATGCAACACATCTAGATTACATAATCACATTTATTTGACTATTGTTAAATAACATAAGCTGGACCTCAGGTGTGGGACCAGAATCAACATAGTATAGATGAATCTGTTGCCCAAAATCTTACTGTACTGGCATACTTATGTTTGCCTTGTAATAATTTAGTGCCCTGTAGGCGAGAACAGTTACCTTCAAAATGTGTTAATTTGTTATTAAAGGTGAGCTGTCATTTTTATGTAGCAACCTAAAAAAGCAGGTGCTGTGGATTTGATTTGCCTGACATCAGGCACTACCATAGTGCTATAGTGCTTTTATTCTGCTAATTGTTAAACAGTGCTTAAAAATCTGATTCTTGCCCAATCAAGAGTTTGCTCATGGATCAGAACTTCAAGTTTTTTGATAAACAACAAGTCACTGCTATTTTCCCCACATTTTCAGAGTCAAAACACTGAACATGAGGCATTTATCCAAATGAAGCTTGTAATTCTGATCCCTACCTTGATGCTTCTGAATGGTTTGACTGGTGATTTTCTTCCCAAGAATCCCCTGGAAATAGATGCGAGGGAAGAGATGCACTTTTGCAAGATTTGAAAGCAGCACTTAGGACGTCTTGACATATTAAAATGTGCACTCTTCAAACTTCCAGGGGACTCTGTGCAGCATTGCTGTCCCGATCAGGAGCATGAAATGTCAGCTGCCTCGCTGACCAAAAGAAGCCAGGAAGAATAAAGACCATACCAACTATTGCCCAACTACCCATATTGCCACCTTCCTGGTATCGGAGGGGCCATGAGGTCATAAGTGTTTACACGTCTGGCGGGGTGTGGGGAAGGGGCAAGTTCCTTTGTTTGGGGAAAATAGTCCACATTCTGGAATTGCTTCAGCTATAGCTTCAATTTAGTGATACAGAATTTTATGGTAATGGTTGATCCTTTACTCTAGAGTCCATTTTGAATAGGGAACTGCGGAAGTCCGGGAGTTCCATTGCTACCCCCTTACCCATGTGTGCTCCTGCCATGAACTGTTCTGGCTGCAACTAGTAGAGTTGAGATTTTAGCCCCTAAAATTAGATACCTTCCCATGGGACTCCATAGTGGGTGCTAGTCCAGTGCTGTATATGGCCCTACTCTAAATGTCTGAAAACCAGGTGAGACAATAACTATTTAAAAACCTTGAATTGCCCTGTCTGGACGTAGGTAACTGCACCACACAGTCATCATTGGCAGGGTTTATAGAGCCATATTAGTCTGCCTATTTTCTCCTGCTAACTTTATTCTCTGGATGCCACCTCCAGAGATGATGCAGAGAATTTTGTCCTTAGCAACATATCAACTTGATATTGACTTTTGCCTATACGCTCTCCTCCTTTGTTGGTTTCATTGTGTTTTACAATCTATTCCCAATAGTTAAAAATGGGAGACAGACTTCTAGACGAGTAATGGAGACTCCACTGCACTTAGTTAACAGGCTCTCTCTCTCAGCGCCAAGAATCACAGTACATCTGTATCATAGAGTAAACAGTTGGAATTTGGGTTCCATTAATGAGAACTAGATTGATGCACAGTCAAGTTGGTGTGATTATGCAGAGGGGAGCACTTTTGCAGAAAACATTGTTTTTAATTGACTGTCTGATCACTCGGCTATGTTATTAAGCTTTCCCGAATTTCGCAATGGACACTAAGAATTCTAGAATCTCTTTCGATGTAATGTTTACTATTTTTGCTGACTCACACTTTGTTTTTTTCTTCATTTCCAGCTTTTTTCAAATGGTGAGTTCGTGCAATGGCCTCAAGCCACACTTCTTCAGCAGTGACGCACACAAACAGCAAAGATGATTTCTGTAGAAAAGAGGTTGCAAAACGTTTAAGACCAGTGTTGTCCTTGCCTGATGTGTGTCCTAAGGAGCCCACAGGTAATTAATGTCTTCAAAGGGGCATGTGTGGGGCCATATACAGATAACCGGTCCATAATTTGACCCCTGTGATTAGAAGCCCAATGCAGTTCTTGATTTATGACTTGATCTTAAGTTTAGTCGGTTGGCACATTGAACTCAAAGCACATTTCTTTTACATAAATGCAGCGTATTATAATCCTTAGAAAACACAGCTATTGTGCAGTTGTCTCCCGCTTATTACAATAATGAAGTGAGCAGTTTTTAGATGTGGGATGTGTGCAGTAATAATGTGTCATTCTTTGTTTTACCTTTCACTTCAGTGAAGAAAACATTCCTGTAATTGCCATTTGAGATCTTCCAAAATATGGTTTATCTTATTTTCACTTATTGTCTGTAAATCTTTAACATGCTAAGTCCACCATTATTTCCATCTTACTGTAATGTTTATCAAACATTTTATTTCCTATAGAATGATCTGGAAGTTAGCTCATACAATTAACGAAGTAGACTGTAACAATTCATGCCAAATCTGGTGTGTGTAGTCCACACGTTTTATATTTTACAGAAATTTAGAGAGATAAAACATTTCATTATTAAACCACCACCAAGATAATGACGTCATGTTTGCCACTGTGAACAAAAATGCTTTTGTAGCACTTAAGAATTTAGTATTTGTAGTATTTTCAGTGCTCAAAAGTATGCCAGCAACTTGTTCACATGCTGCAATTGGGTATATTTACTTTCAAGAGGATTCATCAAGCTTCTCTCCTTCAAAAGCTTGCACGCAATAAGATGTTCTCCTACTAGGGCTCTGACTACTGTATCCTAACTTGCAAAATTGCTGACCTCCATGTTTAACCTTTCGGGAACTCTTTGCTTCATTCCCAACTGCTAAAAAGTACAGGAGTACTGTTTATACCCAAAGGATTGAAATACCTTTCCAGATGCCATGCACACTGTATATGCCAACACATCTGTTCCTTTTTCTGAGTTTGGCACCCTAATTCTGGTTAATGAACACAGATGTAAACCTACCTGGATATGCCAACGGTCCCGAAATCCACCTTACCATTATTTATAAAGGCTAATATTTATCAGCATGTGGGGCTCCTGTTATGGTCCTGAAAAAGGAAAGAACTATAAGAAACTTAGAAAAAAGTTCTAGTAGAACTGGAACCCAGAATTGAGACCTCCTGTTGGATAGAACCCTCTTTTTGGCATGGTTACCCCCCACTTCTTGCCTGATATCAATATGCTTAGACTGTTTTCACTGCTGACTAAGACCCCAGTGATTGTGCTCTCTCCCTCTAAATGTGGTTGCCCAGGACTTTGTACACTCCATAATTGGCATGGTGGTGCCCCCTTATAGGGCCGTAGTATATGGTACTTAGGTACCCAGGGCATTGGGGCACCAGGGGTTCCCAGTGGGCTGCAGCATGTATTGTGCCAACTGTGTCTGCAGGTTTGCCATTGCAGCCTGCATGAAAAGGTGCATGCCCTCTTTCACTACAGGTAACTGCACCAGGTGAATGTAAGTCACCTGTGTGGTAGGCCCTATTAGCCCAGAGGGCAGGGTGCAGGTCCCTGTGTATGAGGGCACCCCTGCATGAGCGGAGGAGCCCCTGTGACCTCCAGTTCCGTTGCACTGAACTTTGTAAGTGCAGGGAAGCCATTTTACCCGTGTACTGAACTCAGGTCACTTTGTCCAGCTACATAATGTTAACTCAGAACCTAGACATGTTTGGTATCAAACATGTTGGAATCATACCCCAATACGGTTGCCAGTGTTGGTTGTATGGTTCCATGCACTGTCGGGGCTCCTTAGAGGACACCATCCCCCAAATATTGCTCCTACCAGTCTTCTAGGGTTTTCTAGGCAGTCCACGCATCTGCCACCTCCCAGACAGGTTTCTGCTCTCCTACAGCTTGATCAACTCAAGCAGTGGAAGGCAGAACGAAGGAGTTCCTGTGGGAGAGGGAAGAAACACCATCTGCCTTGGAAAAAGTTGTTACAAGGTTTGGAAGGGGTAGTCTACCCAAGCCGCTGGTTTGCTTTGAAGGGCACATTTGATGCCCTACTTGCATAAACCAGTTTGCACCAGTCTAAGGGCCCCTGCTCCCTGCACTGGCACAAAACTGGACAAAGGAAAGGGAAGTGACCCCTCCCCTGTCCATCACCACCCCATGGGTGGTGCCCAGAGCTCCTCCAGGTGACCACTTGATTCTGCCATCTTGAAACCAAGATGTGAGTGGCTCCTGGGAGTATCTGAGTGGCCAGGTCAGGCAGGTGACATGAGAGGCCCTGGTGATAGGTGGACACCTTGCAAGGTGACCAAACCCCCTTTAAGGGCTATTTAGGGACTCACTTGAGGGTGGGTCCTCAGACTCAACATGCAAGACTCCACCAGGACTCCTCTGCATCGTTTACTTCTACTTCTGGCCACTAGAACCGCAACAGGACTCCTAAGGAACCAATAAGATTGCAACTCCGGTGATGACTTCACTTTGCAACATTGTTTCTCTGGCTCCTTCCAGCAACTGCAACATTTTTCAGCAACATTTCAGCCTGCGCCAAGAAGTAAGAAGTAAGCTCCCTTGGAGTGAAGGAGTCATCACAGGTGTGGTCTGGAGTGGTCACCTTGGTCCTCTGTCAGCTGTCCAACTTGGGAGACAGGTTCTGAGTAGCCCCGGCCCCCAGCACTTCCTCCTGCCAAACACAGTCTCCTCTCTGCTACTCTGCAGAGGCCCCTGGAGCATCTGGGTGGCCAGGTCAGGCAGGTGACGTCACAGTAGGGGACCAATCCCCCTTTTAGAGCTATTTACGGACCCCCTTGTGGGTGGGTGCTCAGATTTGATGTGCAAGACTCCACCAGGACTCCTCTGCATTGTTTACTTCGACCTCTGGCCACTGGAACCAGAACTGGACTCTTCAGGTGCCGACAAGACTGCAACTCTGGAAACGACTTCGCTTTGCAGCATTGTTTCCTCTGCACCTTCCAGCAACTTCAACATTTCCCCAGCTGTGCATCCTCTGGTGTCGACAAGACTTCAGCCTGCACCAAGATGCAAGAAGAAATCTCCCTTGGAGTGAAGGAGTCACTCCTCCATCTGCAGGCACCTACTGGAGTGATGTCCGGCTGCATGGATGTGCTCTCCTCTGGAACTGCGTGGATCCTGCATCACAAGTGGTGGCCTGGAGTGGTTCCTGTGGTCCTCTGTGCCAGCTGTCCAACTTAGGAGATGGTGAGCCCTTGCCTTTCCTTGCAGAATAGTACTCCTGTGCACAGCTACTGTTGCAGCTACCAAGGCTTGTGGCCTCCTGCTCCAAGGGATCTTCAGGCTCCGAGTAGCCCCGGCCCACAGCACTTCTTCCTGCCAAGCACAGTGTCTTCTCTGATGCTCCAGTGACGTGAGACTCCTCTTCTGGTGTGTTGACTGGGCCTCCCTTCGTCTTACTGTGCCTGCTGCCAGTGGGTTGCATGTGGGGGCTGCAACTGCTTCTGTTAGCTCTCTTGACTGCTGAGTGTCACCCTGGACTCCTCTCCAAGGGTCGTGTCCCCTGGGCCTTGCTTGTCCTCTTCAGCATTGCAACTGTTCTTTTGCTCCTCTTGCATTTGCTAAGGTTTGTTGGTGGTTCCCCTACACCACTGACCATCTGCAACCCGACAACTGACGTGGGACAACATCTGCACCACTCCAAAGACTCCTCTTCAGCTCCTGGGCTCCACAGCTGATCTTCTTCCCCTGTCGACCTGGTTCTCCATCCTAGGAAGGGGCGGTAGTTGTTCCTGCCCCCCACTGGACACTCCATCGTGGATGGGACTCTGTCCCCTTCTTTTGCAGGTCCTCTTCTTTCAGAATCCACTGTTGGTTTCTTCTAGACTGTTCCTATTTTTGCACAATCCTTTTCGTAAGTCTCCTGTTAGTCCTTGGGAAGACCAAGTACTTACTTCTGCTCTCCTGGTCGTTGCTGGTCACTCAGGTACTCGCCTCTTGGGGTTCCTAGTTCTTCCAGCTCCCCTCTAACAACTCCACATCCTTGAGTGGGGGACTTCATCTCTTATTCCACTTTCTTAGTATATGGTTTGGCCAACCCCTGGGGACTATTTTCACTAACTATTGCCAATGCTTGTTGATTCTATGCTAATTTCTGATTGCTATTCTGTATATAACTAGTGTGTTCTTGCCTCCAGTTGTGGTGGGGTGGGGGCTGCCTATAAGTAATCTAATGTTGTGTTACCATAATAAAGTACCTTTATTTTTCTAACACTGTGGGGTTCTTTCATGTGTATTAAGTGCTGTGTGACTATAGTGGTATTGCATAAGCTTTGCATGTCTCCCAGATAAGTCTTGACTGCTCATCCACAGCTACCTCTAGAGAATCCTGGCTTCCTAGAAACGGCCTATACTTCACTAATAGGGGATATTGACCTGGTATAAGGTGACAACACCATAGGTGTTCACCACACACCAGGCCAGCTTCCTACCATTCGTGGTGGAGCGGTGGGATAAGACACTTGCAATTGCCTTACCACTTTGTCACTAGTAACTTTCCACCCAGAAAGTCCACTAATAGTCTTTAGGACACACTACACATAGTGATTAGGGTCACTAGACTCCTAGGTTTGGTAGGTTGGGGGTCTGGCATAGCTTTTTCTCCAAACGTTTTAGGGAGTCTAGTTGCTTAGAGTAGTCAGGTTCACCCACATTACTCTAGAAAGATGTCTTCAGTGGAAAACACAACTCCAGTCCCAGACTCTCAATATGAGAGCTGCACTGTTCAGGAGTTGAGGGAGATGTGTGCTTCCAGGAAGCTGAAGACAGGGAGAAATCCCAACAATAGTCTACTTCTGGGGTTGCTACTCCAGGTTGACCAGGAGACTCAGGCAGCCAGGAGGACGAAGAAGTAGAAACTGACCCTTCAATCCTGTACAGGGTAGATTTAGGCTACACTGAGGAGGATCAGGAAACTTCTGGGGATCACCACAGCCCAGTTAGGAGCACTGAAGGTAATGAAAATGGGGGTCATTCAAGTAGGGCCACTTTCCCTCCTAGGTGGTTGGTACAGAGGGTCTCCAGGAGGAGTAATAGGTTCTCCCAATCTGTTAACATCCATGTCTCATCAGTGTCTGATGAGACTCACCACTTCAACTCAGGGGAGGATTCTCTAGGCAGGGAACTCAGAAAGCTGAGGTTAGAGGAGGCCATAATGAGGCCGCAGCAGCAGCAGTTAGCCTTAGGTAGGGAGGTCTTGACAGTGGAGAGGGAGAGACATGATTTGGGGCTATCTCCACATAGTGGCAGCAACAATAACTTCAGGGACACCAAGGTCAGAGAGGACTCCTATGACTCTAGGAACCTGAGTAAGATAATCTCCCCCCTACAAGGTAGGAGATGACATGCACAAGTGGTTCACTGCTGCCTTAGAGAGGGCCTGTAAAGTACAGAGGGTCCCTCGGAGACAGTGGGCAGCAAACTTGTGGCTCTCCTTCTCTGACAAACTCCTACCTGTCAGAGAAGAAGATTCAGGTGATTGCCAAGTACTTAGGAATGCACTCTCGGATGGGTTTGGGCTGACCACTGAACAGTATAGAATTAAATTCAGGGAGAGTAAAAAGGAGTCCTCCCAGAATTGAATAGATTTTGTGGACTGCTCTGTTAAACCTCTGAAAGGCTGTTTGCATGTAAGCAAAGTGAGTGACTATCAGGGCTTGTACAATCTAATCTTAAGAGAGCATATTCCTAATAAATTGCATTTCTGATCATCTGTATCAGTACCTGGTGGACTCTGATCAGACTTCTTCCTAAGAATTGGGAAAGAAGGCAAACAAATGGGTCAGCACCAAGGTGGGTATGAAAGCTCCCACAGGGGGTGATCACAAGAAGAAGGATTAAGGTAAGAATCAGGACACAGGTGGGGACAAAAACAAAGACACCGTATTCATCAGGCCCACAAAACTCTTCTGGGATGGGTCTAATTCCTTGTCCTCTCCTCGCAAGACATTTTGGTGCCTCATATGTAGACAAAAAGGCAATAGGGCCGGTGACAGCACCTGTCTTAAAAAGAGCACCAAGCCTCCTACAACTACTACTGCCACTTCTAGCCCTAGTGCCCCCAGCAGTAGCGACAATATAGTGGTTGTAGTAGCCAGTCCAAAACTGTAGCTGGGCTCCCCTTGGGGACTTTAGTGGGTTCTGTGCTAGTCAGAGACCACTGAGGCTGTTTTGGCCTCTGAGGGTGGCATTGACCTTGCCCCACCCTGGCTGCTTGTCCCCTTAATATGGGTAAGTACAAGCAGCATCCCTTGATAAATGGTGTTGATGCTGAGGCCTACAGGGACACGTGCTAGAGTCCCCATGGTGACTTAAAAAACTGGTGTCAACTGAACAACACCTACTTGGCCACACGTACCAAGTGACTGATGCTAACAACAACACTGTGTGCCACCCCATGGCATTTGCTGACGTTAGCTTGGGGGATGGTGAGGTTTACTGGTCCTAAGAAAGTTGTAGTGTCCTCTGAGCTACCTGTGGAATGTCTGCTAGGTAATGACTTGATGACTTCAGCTGGGACTAAAATGGAGTTGCAGGTCCATGCAACAATGCTGGGCATCCCTGGGCATATCTTTGTCCAGACCATTGCACAGGCCAAAAAGCAAAGGGAACAGGAAGTCCTGGAGCCTGGAAGAATGGTCCAGGAGGCTCCTAAAAAGAAAGGCAGGCAGAGTAAAAAGTTACCCCATGTTCAAACTTCCAGTGAGTATTCTGCTCCTGAGGGAGAGGAATCTACTCCTCGGGTGGAACCTACACCAGAGAAGCTGAAAGCTGACACAGCTGAGCTTTTAGGTGCAGGTGGGCCCACCAGGGAGGAACTCTGTTTGGAACAACAGTCCTGTCCCACAGTTTAAGGCAGCAAGCTGCAGCACAGGAAGCAGGGGGTGTTGGTGGTACCCATAGGGTCTACTGGCACAACAGCCTCCTTTATTCAGAAGCATGGGATCCTAAACCTGGTGCCACCAGGATATTGGTTAGCCTTCTGAAATTTAGGGAGTTCCTGTTAACTCTGGCCCATGACATTCCCCTTGCAGGCCACTTGGGGTAAAGCAAGACTTGGGACAGACATGTCCCTCACTTTCACTGGCCACACATGTCTGAAGACACCAAGGAGTTTTATCGCTCCTGTGTGACCTGTCAAGCCAGTGCTAAGACAGGTGGCACTGCAAAGGCCCCCTTAATTCTGCTACCAGTGGTTGGGGTATGCTTTGAAAGGGCTGGGGTGGGTATTGTTGGCCTCCTAGACCCTCCAACAGCCTCTGGAAACAGATCCATAGTGGTGGTGGTGGACTACGCCACCAGGTATCCGAGGCCATTCCTCTTAGGACCACTACAGCCCCTGCAGTGACCACGGCCAACCTGGGAATCTTCTCCAGGGTGGGTTTTCCTAAAGAGGTGGTATCAGACAGAGGTGCAAACTTCATGTCTTCTTACTTTAAAGCCATGTGGAAGGAGGGTGGTGTCACTTATAAATTCACCACTCCTTACCATCTACAAACATATAGGTTAGTTGAAAGACTCAACAAAACCCTCAAAGGCATGATAGTGGGACTCTGAGACAAACTCGGACGGGTGTGGGATGTCCTATTACCTTGCCTCCTCTTTGCCTACAGGGAGGTGCCTCAAAGGGGAGTGGGCTACAGGCCCTTTGAAGTGTTGTTTGGACACCCTGTTAGGGGGTCCATTTGCCATTTTGAAAGAAGGCTGGGAGGAGCCTCTCAAGCCTCCAAAACAGGACATTGTGGATTAGGTATTGGGCCTAAGATCCAGAATGGCCAAATACATGAAGAGGGCATCCAAAATTCTTCAGGTCAGCCAAGAACTTCGGAACCAGTGGCATGACCAGAAAGCCGTGCTGTCTATCATCTAGGGCAGAAGGTGTGCGTCCTGGAGCCTGTGTTTCCCAGGGCACTCCAAGACAAGTGTAGTGAACCACACACTATTGTAGAGAGAAGGTGAGGTCACCTATCTGGTTGACCTGGGCACTCCCAGAAGCCCCCACAGGGTGCTTCATGTGAATCGCCTAAAACCTTATTATAATAGGGCTGACATGACTTTGCTCATGGCTACCTATGAAGGTCAGGAAGAAAAAATTGACAATCTCCCTGACCTCTGCTCTCATAAGACTGTAGATTGATCAGTAGAGGGGGTTGTACTTGCGGACTGCCTCTCTGAACAACAAAAGGAAGATTGCAGAAATAACCTAGGTCAGGTCTCTGAACTGTTTTCTTTGACTCCTTGTCAAACAATATGGTGTGAACACACTATTGACACAGGTAACAAGTCTACCTGTCAAAAGTTAAATATACAGGCAGCCTGATCATGTCAGGGAACACATTAAAGCAGAGGTGCAAAACATGCTGGTCCTGGGAGTTATCAAGCCTTCAGACATCCCCCGGGCTAGTCCTGTAGTCCTTGTACCAAAACCCACTCTCAAAATGGCAAAAGAGAGGTGAGGTTCTGTGTAGACTATAGAGGTTTCAACACAGTTATCAAAACTGATGCTTGTCCAATCCTTAAGGCAGATGAGCTGATAGATACACTGGCTTCTGCCAAGTATCTTAGCACCATTGATCTTACTGCTGGATACTGGCAGATAAGTTATCAGAGGATGCCAGACCCAGAACAGCATTCTCCACTCCTACCGGGCACTATCACATTACAGCGATGCCCTTTGGATTGAAGAATGCCGCTGACACATTTCAGAGGTTGGTGAACAAAGTTCCCCAATGCCTGGAAAGCTTCAGTGCAGCTTATCTAGACGACATAGCTGTCTTTAGCTCCACCTGGGAGGATCACCTGGTCCACCTTGGCAATGTACTGAAAGCCCTGCAAAAAGCAGGCCTCACTATCAAGGCATCAAAGTGCCAGATAGGGCAGGGAAAAGTTGTTTATCTGGCCCACCTGGTAGGTGGAGACCGGATCCAGCCACTACAGGGCAAAATCCAGACAATCCTGGATTGGACTGCCCCTACAACTCCGACCCAAGTCAGCCTTGCTAGGCCTGTCCAAGTAGTATAGGAGGTTCATTAAGAATGGTGGCTCCATTGTACCCCCCTTAAATGACCTCACATCCAAAAGGATGCCCAAGAAAGCTTTATGGAGAGCTAGCTACAGACCATGTGCTCTGCTCCCATACTAAGAAGCCCTGATTACTCCAAGCAATTTATTGTACGAACAGATGCTTCTGATGTAAAGCTAGTGGCAGTACTCTCTCAACTAAATGATGTGGGCCAGGAACAACCTGTAGCTTTCATAAGCAGAAGGTTGACCCCTAGAGAAAAGAGTTGGTCAGCCATAGGGAGGGGGCCTTTGCTGTTGTTTGGGCATTGAAGAAGCTAAGGCCATACTTGTTTGACCCTCAATTCCTTGTTCAGACAGACCACAAGCCCATCCTATAGCTTAAGCAAATGAAAGGTGAGCATCACAAATTGTTGAGGTGGTCCATATCCCTACAGGTAATGGACTATACAGTGGAACATAAACCTAGTCGTAAGCACTCCAATGCAGATGGACTCTTGGGATATCTCCACTTAGACAATGAAGACTCAACTGGACAAGGTTAGTCTCATGTACTTCGTTTGGGGGGTTTGTGTAGGAAAGTATCCTCTTTTTGGCATGGGTACCCCCAAGTTTTGCCTGCTATCTGTATACTTAGACTGTTTTCACTGGGATCCTGCTAACCAGGACCCCAGTCATTGTGCTCTCTCTCCCTCTAAATGTGGTTGCCTAGGACTTTGTACACTCCACAATTTGCATATTGGTGCCCCCTTATTAGTCCCTACTATATGGTACTTATGTACCCAGGGCATTGGGGGCTGCAGCATGTATTGTGCCACCCGTGGGAGCCCATGCAAAATGTGTCTGCAGGCCTGCCAGTGCAGCCTGTGTGAAAAGGTGCATGGACCCTTTCATCACAGGTCACTGCACCAGGTCACTGTAAGTCACCCCTATGGTAGGCCTTCCTAGCACAGAGGGCAGGGGTCAGGTCCCTGTGTGTGAGGGCATCCCTGCATGAGCAGAGGTGCCCCTGCGACCTCCATTTCCATTTCTCTGGACTTTGTAAGTGCGGGGAAGCCATTTTACCTGTGTACTTGACACAGGTCACTGTTTCCAGCTATATAATGGTAACTCCGAACCTGGGCATGTTTGGTATCAAACATGTCAGAATCATACCCTAGTACTGTTGCCAATATTGATTGTTTAATTCCATGCACTCTGGGGGTTCTTTAGAGGGCCCCCTAGTATTGTTTCTACCAGTCTTTTAGGGTTTTCTAGGCATTCCACGCTGCTGCCACCTCTCAGACAGGTTTCTGCCCTCCTGCTGCTTGACCAGCCCAAGCAGGGGAAGGCAGAACAAAGGATTTCCTGTGGGAAAGGGATGCAACACCCTCTCCCTTGGAAATAGGTGTTACAAGGCTTGGGAGGGGTAGCCCCCCCCCCAAGCCACCAGTTTGCTTTGAAGGGCACATTTGGTGCCCTCCTTGCATAAACCAGTTTGCACCAGTCCAGGTACCTATGGTTTCTTCCCTGGTGCGAAATTGGACAAAGGAAAAGGGAGTGACCACTACCCTGTCCATCACCACCCTAGGGATGGTGCCCAGAGCTTGATTCTTGGTGAGCAGTTAAATACCATTGATGTGAGCATGCCTGGTGAAGTTGTTCTGGCTTTGTAGTAGAGCAGAGATGCATTTCGACCTCTTGGCAATCAACAGTTCATCCTGGAGCACAAGGGACATTCTGGGGGAACAACAGCTCACAAGGACAGCTGTCGTCTTAGTGTTGGAAAGGGATGAACTTCTTTCACTATAATGAGGCTGTTTGCAGTGGAAAGGGTGGGTAAGAACCAGGTTTCTGAGACCACAAAGGGGCTGGTAATTGCAAGGGATGGATAGCACCTTGGTGGTGTACTGGAAATTACCAAGGTACCATAAAGACTTCCTGGAATCTTCTTTTCACATGATGCTGTTGCTGCTATGCAAAAGATTGTTGTCATTGAGAGAGTGGGAAAAGATTATCTTCTTCACAGTTCTATATTTGGGCTTGGGTTGGGCACAGTCTGGATTCAGTCTTGGCCATGTTAATTTATTCAGGCATCACTTTACAGTAACTGAAAAAAGCAGATGTTCATCTCCGTATGGTTCTCGGTAAACAGAGTAGTTTATCTCCTTTCCCTTAAGTCCAAGTGAGGGGTCAATCTGGAATCTGGTCCTTGCTCCTGATGGGCAGCAATTGTTCTCTTGTGCTGGTGCACAGACCTCCATTGACTCAAATAGTGTACATGTAACATTGCCTTACATAGATAGATTATAATACGTTATGGCATTTGTGGTCATTCAAACTAGTTTCTCCTAATAAATCTTTGCTTGGAAACCGGCGTTTCCGCCCAAATCACTATTACAATTAATTCTGTTGTGCCTCATGCTGTATTACCCACAAACAATTCTGCTCTGTCATATTTGGTGGCATATGTCCCTGCAAAAAAGCCCTGCAGTTCATAAAGACCATATGGAATTGGTGCACATTCCCACTACTTTAATTCCTCAAACTAAAGGTTTTACACATAACAGCATCCATGTATATAGGGGTCCACAAAGGATTAAGCGTAACGGCATCCTTGTATTGCAGGCACCCTCACGCCATTTATTACTAATGGTAGGTGGAGTTATATGGCACCAGTGTTACAAGCAGAAGTCTGAATAGATACCATAGGGTTATTTTCTGCTCCATTAGAGATTGCAAGTAAGAACTTGCATTCAGTGACCTGTGCAATGGTAGTGGAATGAAAAGCGCAGGGAGATAAATGAAGACACCAACCTAATGTCTAATATAGCAACATTGGGCCTGCAAATACCCTGGTGAATGAACCTCTCTTGTACACTTCAAAAGGACACACACTCTGGGATAAGTGAGGTGTCCCACCAGTGAAGCAGTGCACAACTCTGCCATGAAGGGCCAGTAGGCAACCTAGGGTGCATGTAAATATACATGTACTCCACAGCTATTAGTCGGTTATGGTAATCCAGTGGTCATGGGCAGTTTAGGGGTTGAAGATAAAGGCAGTCCACTTTAGACGA